>NC_067489.1:51613671-51811171 GCF_947179515.1 Apodemus sylvaticus
AATACTTTTATTCTTTTAACAAAACCTTTAAAGTCAAAATGAAAAGTAGTGCTCTGCCTCAACTTCCTTTTTTTTTTTCCTGAGGAATTCCAGTTTCAGTAAGAATGAGTTGGAGGGATGATTAAAATTAGCATAGTAAGAGGAAGATTAGAAGAGAAAAAGAAAACACCGCTATCAGCTATTACTAAAACTCAGAGGAGAGTGAGACGGACTTCTGATGTCCATGGCTGTGCTTGCCAAAAGCTAATTAGCAGGATTAAGCTGTGGGATTTCTTTTTCCCACTGGGCAAACTAAAACACTTAGAAAGACAGCCTATATCTAATCTTAACTTAGTCTTGTGCTGCCATGTTTACGTCTAAACTTTAACGTGCGTTTAAAATACATCAACAAAGTGCAAGCCAGGGCCTTCCCGTAAATGACTATTCCAGATTGATAACAATGTAATTGAAAAGGCAAGTCCATACTTGGAAAGTTGTTACAATTAGATGAAAGACACTTCTGAAGCCTCTGATTGTCTTATTAAGCTGTTCTTAAGTTTATTGTATTAAATGTGCCTCAACTTAACAAAGATAACAGAATTCCTTTTCTTCATAGAACTGGTCACCGAGCTCTACCCAGTCAATGCTGTTTTATATGCTAAGGAAGTGAATTTTTAAATGAGTATTACAATACTCCACAGTACACTATAAATTCTGATTCTGTTTTAATGTCCTGTTTTTCCTAACATTTATCTTCATGTATTAGCGACATGTGTTAGAATAGCTGACAATGTTCAATCAAGTGTGCACCATTGAAATTTCCATAATTTTACAAGTTCAGGATGTCCTCAACTTCCTAAAGAAGTACCTGATAGAGTCAAGACTCGTGAATTTATAAAATTATTGATATTAATTGTGCAACATATTTACAATCACTTCTAATTTATGTAGTGATCATTCTAAATAAGTTCATCGGAATCAGCAAGCCTGTTTCAGAAATCTTCCATAAGGCTTCATTATACTAAATGAGCAGACATACCATTATAATTTAAATTATAAACATCTACTTAATTATGTTACTAAGAAAAAACTTAACTTCTTGAACTTGCTTTTATTTTTGTTTTGAAGATGTATATTTTGAAAAAAAGATGTATATTTTGTATAGTGACATTTCTACTTAGCTCTTTCCTATTCAAAAAATAAAAGAATAATAATTTATATCAATCCTTAATTTGTACATTGTTAACATTTAGTTTGAACAATTTTTGTTAGATAGGGTCTGTGTTGTGCCTATAATGTATTTAACAACATTGATTACTACCCATTAGATTTCCACACCAATTTCTTATTTAAAAAAAAATAACTCAGATTTAATTTGTTCTTTGACACTTTCAAACACATGTATTAAACAATCAGATTACATTCACTCTCAGAGCTTCCTTTTCTCTATCCCACCCTTGCCAAACCCAACTTCTTTCAAGTCCCTTTCCATATTCATGGGTTTTTTTTTTTGTCTTGTTTCGTGACTCACTGAGTATTTCCATGGTATTCTGTATTATCATTGGTTTGGAAATGTCTAGTAGACCCCAGTGAGCTCACCAGGGGAGCACAAAATTGAAGAAAATAACTGTCATCTTAGCTCATAATCCATAATGGCTGATAGCTTAGACGGGAGGAATACAACCCATGAAATCCTTCCCAACGCTGAATTGACTACTGACAAGCACTCTCTTATGCATGTTCCTTGCAGTCCTCCTGAGTGACTATGACATCATAATTGCAACATATATGTAATGCCCTGAAAAAGAATCATAGACCTTCCTCCTATCTTCCGGCTCTCATTTATTTTATTTTTATGCCTCTTCTTCCATTATGCTCCCAGAAACTAAGAACTAGTAACATAAATGTCTTGTTTAGGGCCATGTGCTCAACAGCCACTTAACCTCAGCACCTCGGCCAGCATTCACTGCCTGCCATTCATTACCTAGAGCCCTCTCTAAGTCAGAGAGTAACAATTATCTGTGGGTTAAAACATCAATTTAGAAGGCAAGATTCCAAATGTGATCGATTTTGATGTCTTTCTATTGACAGGAGAAAATAAAAAAAAAAAATAGTCATTCTCTGACTTATAGAGAGAATCCCCGAAACATGCTGTTCTTTTTTTTTTCTGTTTTTTATTTATTTATTTATTTATTTATTTATTTTCTATATTCTTTGCTTATATTCCAAATGCCTTCCCTTTCCTGGTTCCCCCTTCCCCATATGTCCTATAAGCCCTCTTCTCTCCACCCATTCTCCAATCACCACCCTCCCATTTCTCTGTCCTTGCACTCCCCTACAATGCTGCATCAAGCCTTTCCAGGACCAGGGCCCTCTCCTTCCTTCCTTCTTGGGAATCATTTGATATGCTAATTGTGTCTTCAGTATTCAGAGCTTCTGGGCTAATTAATATCCACTTATGAGTGATTGCATTCCGTGTGTATTTTTTTGTGATTGGGTTACCTCACTTTCTAGTTCCAACCATTTGCCTAAAAATTTCATGAATTCATTGTTTTTGTTTTTTTTTAAAGATTTATTTATTATATGTAAGTACACTGTAGCTGTCTTCAGACACCAGAAGAGGGCGTCATATCTTTTTACTGATGGTTGTGAGCCACCATGTGGGTGCTGGGATTTGAACTCATGACCTTCAGAAGAGCAGTCAGTGCTCTTACCCACTGAGCCATCTCTCCAGCCCAAATTCATTGTTTTTAATTGCTGAGTAGTATTCCATTGTGTAAATATACCACATTTTCTGTATCCATGACTCCATTAAGGGACATCTGGGTTCTTTCCAGCTTCTGGCTATTATAAATAGAGCTGCTATGAACATAGTAGATCATATGTCCTCATTGCATACCAGGTAATCCTCTGGGTATATGCCCAGGAGTGGTATACCAGGGTCCTCCGGAAGTGTCATGTCCAGTTTTCTGAAGAACCACAAGACTGATTTCCAGAGTGGTTATACCATCTTGCAATCCCACCAGCAGAGACAGCAGGTGTTGGCAAGGATGCGCAGAAAGAGGAACATGCTGTTCTTAGAGTGAGTTTCTGAACACTTTTGAAGCCACCTGAGAACTAAGTTATAACATTTCTAAGTCAAAGCCAGTGTTACCGTATCTTTCTTGCTTGCAGCAGAACATCATATATAGTTAAGTGTTTAAAATGAGAGTATAGCATATGGCTAAAGCACCCAGAATGTGCCCAATCTCAGGGAAAGTAAGAGGATAGACAGTGGGCTTCCATTATCCCCTTGTACTGGCACTTACATTCTTACCAACTGAGTCGCATTCCTCAGTTGCCTATAAGTCTCTTTCAATTATTTTATTCCATTCACTATTTTAATTGCTGCCTTATCATTGTGCTCTAATAATGTTTGTATTAACTTCTAGTTATTTACACTAAATTTATAGTAGATTTCACACACATTTAGGGTTTAGGGTGTATGTAGATTATATGCCTGCAGTCCTTGTCTTTCCCCAGCAGACTGAAAACTGAAGCTTTTATTATCTGTGAAGGGAAGCAAGGCAAAACTTTTGACACATTCATTGCTTAGGGACGCCACCTCCACTCTTTGTCTTTGTTTTTAAGGCCTAGATCCAGGTCCTCTTTATGAGTCTCTGAGGATGGGCATCTCATTAGTGGAGGAGTATGAGAGAAATTTAACCTTTTCCTCCTTACTGGTGCCTTGCTCAGTGGTTTTCTCTATCCAGACCTCACTGTTTTCCTAACTAAGATCCAGGATCTATAAAACATAAGCCCTTTGCAGACATGCCCCTAATACAGCATACCTTCCATGGGTAAGAGCCAAGTGTTGTGTTTGTGTGTGTGTGTGTGTGTGTGTGTACACATGTGTGCATGTGTATATGTGTGTGAGAGACAGAGACAGACAGACAGAGAGAGAGACAGACAGAGAGACAATTTTAGCTTCTTCTCTACCTGAATCTCTAGCTGATCAAAGGCACAGCTCTTTTCGTTTTTACTTCAGCTCTACTGAGCTACTTTGGTGGTTTGCAGCTAAACAGAGGCTCCCAGTCCCGCTGAGATTTTGACAGCCCTTCAGTGTTTCTGTTTACAGCTTTGGCCAGGTTCTGCTTGTCTCAGTAGCTCTTCACTGTCATTTGGATATTTTTTGTTTATATGTTATCTGAATTTTGAAGTTTTCTTTTCAGCAAAACTTCAGGTCTACCCAGAAGTGCAATTTCTATGTAATATTGTTTATTAAAAACTTGAAAAGTTCCAATTATCTATAAAATTTTACTTGAAAAAATTAGCTTGAAGTGTATTTAAGAAATATATGGTTGTGTGTTCCAAGAACCCTGCTATACTAGGTTCTATTAGTGAGAACAAAGGGAGAAATAATTATAAGCAGAGCGATTTATAGTCTCCTGTACATTCATCTGGTCCTGATCTGGTGCTACTGCTTCCACCTGCTCTTCCTCAAGGATATCTAATAGGGACTAAATTGCTTGTTCAAGATGCAGAGGCTATGTGCACAATGTGACATCCTGAAGCCAGTAGAACAGATAGAACTCAGATAGATACAAATTATCACCATTGTGATCAGACAAAGAACTATAAAATAAATAAAATCTTAGATTATATTGAATAATTTAGTTATTAGAGTTAATATGTGATTATTTACTTCAAATTTGCTAAGAATATTAGATTTCAAGAATGCTCACTTCTCTTCCTCCCAATACACAAATAGGAAGAGTTTCCTTTCTGATAGAAACATATATGTAATGATTAAATAAATGAATTAGCTAGCAAACTCAAGTACAATTCGTTTTTCTATTTGGCTAATATATTAAAAGATATATCATAAATACCCCCCAATGGTTTATCTAGGAGTCTAGGTAAAAAGATCATTACATTGATATATATGTAATATCTCATTTGTTGAGAAATTACGTATGTATAGGGACAAGAAATCTACTTTGCAATACAAAGAGAAAAGAACCTGAGAAGCGGGGGTGGGGGGGATTGTAGGAATAAGAGTAGATGAAAGTCTTTTATATATATATATTTTTTTTGTTTTTATTATTTGATATAATTTTTATTTACATTTCAAATGATTTCCCCTTTTCTAGCCCCCCACTCCCCGAAAGTCCCGTAAGCCCCTTTCTCTCCCCCTGTCCTCCCACCCACCCCTTCCCACTTCCCCGTTCTGGTTTTGCTGAGTACTGCTTCACTGAGTCTTTCCAGAACAAGGGGCCACTCCTCCTTTCTTCTTGTACCTCATTTGATGAAAGTCAACAGGAGAACGCGACTCACTAGTCAAAGAGGCAGGGCTCATATAGATGTAAAGAGACTGAAGTGACAATCACAGGGTAGGCAAGGGTATACCAGGTTCTCAGCATATATTTTAAGGCTGTTAGCTTGGAATTTTTGTTATTGAACTCATAACTGTGGGAGGGGACATGTCCCTTAATCTGCTGCCTGCTCTGGGGATGTTTTTCCTCTTGTTCAGTAGCCTTGTCCTTCAGTGTGAGCACTTTCCCTTATCTTATTATATCTTGTTGATTGATGTCTCTTGGAGGCCTACTGTCTTCTGAATGGATCTAGGAGAGAGGGGAGGGGGTTGAGGAATGTGGAAGAAATAGGTGAGGAAACTGTGGTCAAGATGTATAAGAGAAGAGACCATTTTCAATTATTAAAAAATTCAAAAAAGAACAAATGTATTTAAGAAATATGTATTGTGTTCTTGAGAACATATCATACTAAACCCTTGTATTAGTATCTAGTCAGGGGAAAAAAAGTCCAGGGTTCATTTTGCTAGATAGAATTTGAAGTAGTAATTTCTTAAAATGAATGATTAGATGTATTTTTGTCATGCTGAATTTGTTTTCATTATTATTATCTGTGTCCATTGTCTAATATTTAACTGGGGGCAGTTAGCAACTTATTTAATCCCAAAATATTTTGGTTGTAAGAGCATTAAATAATGCCACTTTTAGCTACTTTTCATAGTACAATGTATTTTTAATCAATTAATTTATTATTTACTTTATATCCCTATCAGAGCTTCCCCTCCCTCCTTCCTTCCCAGTTCCTTCCTTTGACCTCTGCTTCCCCTACACCCCCTTCCTTCCTCCTCATAGAAGTGGAGACCTCCATGGATATCAACCCACTTTTTTTTTTTTTGATTTTTGAGACAGGGTTTCTCTGTGTAGTCCTGGCTGTCCTGGAACTCACTCTGTAGACCAGGCTGGCCTCGAACTCAGAAATCCGCCTGCCTCTGCCTTCCAAGTGCTGAGATTATAGGCATGCACCACCACGCCCAGTGATATCAACCCACTTTGATTTGCTTCAAGTTGTAGCAGAACTGGGTTCATCTGTTTCTTTTGTTTGCTTGTTTGCTCTTTAATTAAGATTTATTCATTATATATACAGCACTTTTGCCAGCATGTAAGTCTTCAGGCCAGAAGATGGCACCAGATCTGATTATGGATGGTTGTGAACTACCATATGGTTGCTGGGAATTGAACTCAGGACCTCTGGAAGAACAGCCAATGCTCTTAACCTCTGAGCCATCACTCCAGCCCTCATCTTCTTCTATTACAGATATAAAAGGCCATCCAGTTAGAAGAAAGGGATCCCAAGGCAGACAATAGTCAGAGATAGCCCCCCGCTCCTGTTGTTATAAGTCCCACATGAGTACCAAGATGCACATTTGTTACATATGTGTAGCGGCAGTAGTTTCGTCCCATGTATGTATCATGAATTCCTAACAATAGCGACTGGGAACAACGAATATCAGACTTATTCCTCCTCTTTAACTGTAGTGTCATATCCACTGACTAAAACCATCTCTTTTTTGACGCTGATCCACTTCTCGGCTCTCTACTCAGTTTCTATACAGTATAGTGTATAGGCTCCACAAGGTTAGATTCCACCCATGTGTTCGCCACCACTAAAGATAATCTAACATGAAGATTTATGAATCCGGAGCAAGGATGGCAACAATGTGTCATGACAACATTGACCTTACCAAGCAACCATCAGCCTCCCCTAGGGCTATATAGTACTGACTGAAAAGTTAGAAAAATCCAAGATAGAGCTTTCAGGGCTGGGACTTCCTCTCTGAAGGAAGGAGGGCTGGTCTGATATGGGACCCTTCTTCTGGAAGAAGAGGCCCTACGGATCTGGAGTTAAGGTTTGACAGGAGAAGAGGGAGCTAGCCAACTGGTGGTGTCATTTTTCATGGACTGTACTGAAGTTGATTATCAGAGGATAAGCAAAGTGTCAAAACCTGCAGTGAGGAGCCAACCGTAACATACAGAAGAGGGATTTTAACAAGACAGACAGCAAAAGGTAGTGAAACGTTTCCTTAGTCTTTCAGCCCCACCCTGTACTCTCTAACAACTTTCAAGAGGCAGAACCAATGAGGCAAAAGAGAAGTGTGGCTTACATGGACCCCGTCCCCCCAACAATGAAAAGTAGACTGCAAAAGGAAGGGCTTAAAAAATATGAAGGTTGATATGCCACCCAAAGAAGCCAATGAATTATAAGCTCTCAAATTCATAGTGTCATAGTGAAGAGAATTGAATGGAGAAAATTGCTAATAAAATTCAATATGGAAAATGAAACAAATTTGGTATCATGCCCTCTAAATTTCAAATGTGTGTGTATATTGTCATGAAAAACTGAGAGTAAAAAACAGAAAAACTCTGAATACTAATAATCAATTAAAGAATAGTTTGTAAATATATAGGTGATAGTTTTTTGGTTATCAATATTTTAACGGTAGTGAAAAACTTATATTAGTTATAAAGTTAAGTTTTAAAGAAAATATATTCTTTAATGTCCTTTTCCATTTTATTCCCAATTGACCCCTCTTTATTATGCTTAATGATTTTACAAAAATTTAGGGTACTCTTCCTAATTTTAGCATAAGCAAGTATATTGCATGCACAATACCTTCCCTAAGATATAAATAACAGTACACAATGTAATAAATACATAAATAAAACCTCAATTTAAATTTTTTCTTAAATTTGCTCATAATGTATGTATAATACTTTTAATATAAAATTTATCAATAAAAGTACAATAATCTTTATTGTCATTTTCAACTGAGTAAAAATAAATTATCTTAACTATAGCTTAAAAAATCTCTGCCATCTGGCATAGGTTATTAAAAATTAAACTACATCTTTCAATGGAGATATGTAAAGATATTGTGGTGGTGGAAGGGTCTATCTTAGTTACATTCTACCTGGTTGGAAGAAAAAAGAATATTGGATAAATATTATAAATGAACAAAAATATAATTTTAGTTGTTATACAACCTTTTCCTTCTAAGAGTAGAAGAAATTAAGGATGAAAATCACATGGGAAAAAATACATGATCTAAAACTATTCACAAGAGAAATCTAAGAATAACATGAGCACATATGGTGTAAGAAGTTAGTTAAGCAAATTATCAGCCAAAAATGTTAAGTGCACCTCATTGAATTCTCATTTACTTCTAAGTGGAGTTTCTCAGAGCTCAGCTCCTTTACAGCTGGCTATGAACAAGCAAAGTCAAGGCTGTAGAATGGATGCAAAATGTAATCTATGAGTAATTCCACTAAGACATAACTGCATGGTTCATTCCTCCATTCCTACTTGAAAGTTATATTGGTTCAAAAACAGTAGTTTATGACTAACCCATTAAATATGCATTAACACTTATCACCAAAATATATTTGTAATATATATGATATTTACATCATACACACATACACATACATACATACTATAAATAAACAAAAATATAATTTTTATACATATATATGTACATATATACATATTTTTAGCACATGACTTACAAAATCTGAAACAAACTAATTCTATTTTTGTAAGTTTTTTATCCACCCTACTGATATTGTATATCACTACTTAACACTCCTGGGGATTATTATCCTAACTCAGCATGCTCCCTTCCCACCTTTTTGAGATATTAAGCATAAGGTGGCAGGCAACAATTAGAAGTATGTAGTCACAACAATATGAATGACCCAGTACTCCCAGAATTCCCAGGGACAAAACCATCAACCAAAGAGTACCCAAAGAGTTACTCACAGCTCCAGCTACATAGGTGGCAGAGGATGACCTTGTTAGACACCAAAGGGAGAAGAGGCCCTTGGTCCTAGAAAGGCAGTATAGAGGAATACCTGGATAGGGAAGCAGGAGAGGGTTGTTTGGGGGAACGAGGAGAGGGGAGATGGTTTATGGGATTTTTGGGTGGGAGGGGACCAGGAAAGGAGACAGCATTTGAAATATAAATAAAAAATATATCTAATAATAAATTAAAAATTAAAAAGAAGTATATAGTCTAGAGATGATAAGTGCTTATTGCAGCTTATTGTACTACTTCAAATATAAAGTGCAATGTGAGAATTTAAAAGAGGTGTTTGAAAGGCCCATGGTAAAGTGACAAAGCCAGCCATACATAAGTAGTAGAAAGATAAGCAAGATTTCTACTTGCGCATGGTGGGACACATCTACAACCAGTGGCAAAAAGGAATGGGAGCTCAGATTTAGTCTTGGCTACATAGCAAGATGACTTCTCTTGAAATCCCTGAGACCTTGTCTCAAAGAAGGAGAAAAAATATAGAGTGGTTGTCAATATAGCTTGGGTAGCGACTGAGTTCTACTCAGTCACTCATTCTTTATCTTTTAATTGGCTAGTTTAGATCATATAATTTTATAGTATACATGGAATATTTAGAACTCTGTTTATCATGAAAAGGCCTATATAACTCTCTAATTATTTTCCTTTGAATTACTTTATTCAAAACTATTTTCAGATGAATTTGAGGATTGCTCTTTCTAACTGTGAAGAATTGAGTTGGGATTTTGATGGGTATTGCATTGAATATATTGCTTTTGGCAAAATGGCCATTTTAACTATATTAATCCTGCCGATCCATGAGCATGGGAGGTTTTTCCATATTTTGAGGTCTTCTTCCATTTCCTTCTTCATAGTCTTGAAGTTCTTGTCATACAGATCTTTCACATGTTTGGTAAGAGTCACCCCAAAGTACTTTATATTGTTTGTGGCTATTGTGAAGGGGGTCTTTTCTCTAATTACTTTCTCAGCCTGCTTATCCTTTGAGTATAGGAAGGCTACTGATTTGCTTGAGTTGATTTTATAACCTGCCACTTTGCTGAAGTTGTTTATCAGCTGTAGAAGTTCTCTAGTGGAGTTTTTTGGGTCACTTAGGTAGACTATCATATCATCTGCAAATAATGATAGTTTGACTTCTTTCCTTCCAATTTGTATCCCTTTGACCTCCTTATGTTTTCAAATTGCCCGAGCTAGTACCTCAAGTACAATATTGAAAAGATAAGGAGAAAGTGGGCAGCCCTGTCTAGTCATCTGGAATAACAAAAAACCCAGGATAGCTAAAATTATTCTCAACAATAAAAGAAATTCTGGGGATATCAGTAACCCAGACCTCAAGCAATACTACAGAGCAATAGTGTTAAAAACTGCATGATTTTGGTACAGTGACAGACAGGCGGATCAATGGAACAGGATTGAAGATCCAGAAATGAACCCACACACCTATGGCCACTTGATCCTCGACAAAGGGGCAGAAAACATCCAATGGAAAAAAGATAGCCTTTTCAACAAATGGTGCTAGGTCAACTGGAGGTCAGCATGCAGAAGATGGGAATTGATCTATCCTTGTCTCCTTGTACTAAGCTGAAGTCCAAATGGATCAAGGACCTCCACATAAAGCCAGACACTCTGAAACTAATAGAAAAGAAACTGGAGAAGACCCTTGAGGACATCGGTACAGGGGGAAAGTTCCTGAACAGAACACCAATAGCTTATGCTCTAAGATCAAGAATTGACAAATGGGACCTCATAAAATTACAAAGTTTCTGTAAGGCAAAGGACACCATCAAAAGGGCAAATCGGCAACCAACAAATTGGGAAAAGATCTTCACCAACCCTACATCAGATAGAGGGCTAATATCCAATATATATAAAGAACTCAAGAAGTTAGACTCCAGAAAACCAAATAACCCCATTAAAAAATGGAGTACAGAGTTAAACAAAGAATTTTTACCTGAAGAACTTCGGATGGCAGAGAAGCATCTTAAAAAATGCTCAACTTCATTAGTCATTACGGAAATGCAAATCAAAACAAACCTGAGATTTCACCTTACACCAGTCAGAAGAGCTAAGATTAAAAACTCAGGAGACAGCAGGTGTTGGAGAGGGTGTGGAGAAAGAGGAACACTCCTCCACTGCTGGTGGGGTTGCAAATTGGTACAACCACTCTGGAAATCAGTCTGATGGTTCCACAGAAAACTGGGCACCTCACTTCCTGAAGATCCTGCTATACCACTCCTGGGCATATACCCAGAAGATTCCCCAGCATGTAATAAGGATACATGTTCCACTATGTTCATAGCAGTCCTATTTGTAATTGCCAGAAGCTGGGAAGAACCCAGGTATCCCTCAACAGAAGAGTGGATGCAAAAAATGTGGTAAATATACACAATGGAGTACTATTTAGCCATTAGAAACAATGAATTAATGAAATTCTTAGGCAAATGGATGGAGCTGGAGAACATCATACTAAGTGAGGTAACCCAGACTCAAAAGATGAATCATGGTATGTACTCACTAATAAGTGGGTGTTAACCTAGAAAACGGGAATACCCAAAACATAATCCACACATCAAATGAGGTACAAGAAGAATTGAGGAGTGGCCCCTTGTTCTGGAAAGACTCAGTGAAGCAGTATAGGGCAAAACCAGAACAGGGAAATGGGAAGGGTTGGGTGGGAAAACAGGGGGAGGGATGGGGAGTGATGGTACTTTTGGGGAGTGGGGGTCCAGAAAAGGGGAAATCATTTGAAATGTAAATAAAAAATATATCGAATAAAAAAAATAAAAAAATAAAAACTGTTTTCAGTTGTCATTGTTTGGTAAAATTTTTGAAACTTTTGATACCTAGAAGTCAGTTTAATTAAGTTGTTCATTAATGCTGAAAGATATATTTCATTATTTAATATGAAATTCTAGATTGTTTATTATTTTCCTTTAATATTTTGAAAATACTAATTGATCATCATCTTGGGACTGGAATTCCTAAGGAAAATATATCACAATTTTATTTGCTAATAACTACATTCTATACATTTTAGATTTCATTTTTAGAAATTATTTCTTAAGTTATTTTATTTATTGTTTGAAAATTTTATAAATGCATGAATCTTAAATTTCTAATTCAATATAATATTAACATTTATGATAGCTTAATGTATTTTTCTTAATGTCTCCTCTTTCAGTGTAAATTATTTAATTTGTTTTTCTACAAATTCTAGAAAATATATCTTCATTATTGCATTAGGTATTTTTTCACCTGAAGTTTAATTTCTTTATGCATTTTCAGATTCTGTTCCAAAACTGGATCCTTTTTCCTCTTCTAATTATGGGACCAATTAGAAAACCCAGCATTAGCAGACTAATGAAAGAAAGCCTATTCTTGGCCATAGCATCAGAAAATCAATGAGAAAGACTCTCAAATCCACCTCTAAGTCCTTACAAAGGCTAATAATCTTTCTGAGAGTAAAGAGAAAGCTGGGAGGATTTTAATTAACAAGCAGGAGAACTGTTTCTGGCTCATTCCTGGAAAGGAGTTAGTTAGATTCATTTCAGAGACAGAGAAATACTTCCTTTGATCCTCATGTGGATGTTTCCTGTGTAAACAAGAAGTTGATCCACCAAGCCGCTGCAATCCGACAGGAATTTTACTAGGATAAAGGATGACCATGAATGGTAACAAACCTAGGGGTGCATAGTCAGTTAGTATGGCATCCCTTTGAATGGAATGGATTTCCCCTACATCCATCCTTCCCTCTCTTTTTGCAGTCCCATGCAGTTCCTAGGATGCTGGGTCAAGTGTCTTATATTAGGAGCCCATCTTATCTGAAACTGAAGACAGCTTAGCACAACTGTTTCCATGATCTTTGATTGTCTGCCAATAACGGAACAGCTCAGCCTTTCTACTTTAGCTATCTCAACTTTTCTCTTACATTCTAGTTTTTTGAAATTGTTTTCTCAGGAAATTTTTCTAAATGACCTGATGCCCTACTTCTTCTTTGATATACATAGTCTACTGCTCAATTTGCGATATTGAATAAAGTTAGCGATTTTTGCGTTGCCTCTCTCATTTCCATGTACCCTGTTCTTGCGTCACACGGTTGCTTGCCTTGTCTCTCTTGTTATGTTTATTAGGCTCTTTTGTCTTCCCCTTCTTCATCTTCTGTAATATTTTTGTTCTAGATGACCTAGAGTGTGTGATCATGTTTACCTGTCCAAAGCAATGCTAGCATCTGATGAAATAATAGCCAAGATGAAAACTTTAAACAATTTGAAAAACAGACTTTTTAAATGCTTGCATTTTAGAGTTAATATTTTCTAGTCATTTGTTTCATTACGGCACTTTTCTCCATATATATCACTGAACTTTGCTCAATATTACCATATCTCATAACCCTCAAGGTCTTTCCTCTCCCTCCCAGGAGTCTGCTTCCAATTTTTTCTAGCTTCTATATGAGAGAAAGCTCTCAATATTTGTCCTTCATACCTCATATCACAAACTCCTATATCTTCTTTCTCCTTTAGACTCCAAACTCCTACATAATCCCTCTTTAATTTCATATCACATGAATATATATGGTTATATATATATATATATATCATGAATACACATGACATGGTATATATGTGAATATATGGATATATGTGGATATATGTTGAATGTATATATTCAAATCTAAATTTTCTATATTACACAAAACATGATTTTTTTGTGAGAGTCTGTTTAATTTTGTTTAAATGTTTAATCTCCACTTCCAATCATTGTCCTGAAAATGACATAATTTAAATCTTCTTCATACTTGAGTGAAAGTCTATTGTGTTTGTATACTACATTTCCTTTTTCACTCATCTACTGATACACATCTACACTGGCCTCCTATCTTGGATATTGAATACTACAACAACGAACATGATGGTGCAAGCATCCCTAGAGAATGCTGACTTAGTTCAGTAGCATTTCAATCAAACAAAATGGATGTAAAATGGGGACATTGCTTGGATTGTATTTGTTTTATATGGATATGATATATTGGAAAACCCATAATTGATAGTTGATTATTGGCTAACGTTCAGTTTTAGTTTGCTCTCTTTATTAAGTTTGGGGTTGTCTTACTTATATAGAAACATAAAGTAGCTGAATGATAATTAGCCTAAGTATTTCTCCCAGACCCCACATAAAAAATTATAGCATTTAAACATTTATCTTCTTTGCTCTGGTTCAATGTGTGTGTGTGTGTGTGTGTGTGTGTGTCTGTGTGTGTGTGCGTGAGTGAGTGTGAATGTTGGGTGTTCTAGTGAACAAACAGTTCTACAAGTGTTTTACAAAAATATATCAAATAGTGATATATTTACATCTAACTTATTGAATTTAAAAAATTAATAAGCTCATTTTTAACAGAGTTATTAAGAAGATTATTAATTTTGCATACTATGTAAAATGATTTATGGCTAATAAACTACTACTTTCCTAAAAGAATAAGGGAATGTATATGAAATATTAGAATAGAAAGCAACAAGAAAGCTAACTCTTAAAAGTACAGGAATCCTTGCCAGAAATTCAGAACAACTTGATCCATGAATCAGTGTTACATTATGCAGGTATTAAATTATAAAAAAGCAATTGATTGTAAAAGAACTATATCTATTTGACTCAATATTTGACAAGCAAGTATATAAAAATTTAAAAATGAAGTGCACTTTAAGAGTCCAGTGAGTCTTACATGTTAAATTAGACATGCATATTTTCAGTAGTGTAAGAATTCCAAGGAAATCCTGGAAGCGAAATATTTCAAACAATTCCTATGTAAGAAGAGATGGTTAACAAGAATGTAAAAGGTAAGATGAGAAGAAAATACTGAAAAAAATATAGGGGTCTAAAATGTTATCCATCGACTTCAATCTAGATTCAAAGGTTTGCTGTATCTCCATGTTATTAATAGGAGAAAAGAAAAGGGAATCTGATACTTTGGGGAAAGTGTAATGTGCACTCAGCACCTTTACCAGGAATTGTTTTGTCTACTGATATGAGCAGGAAGTTGCCCTTGACTGTTAGAACTGATGTCTATTGGAGTTAAGACTCGAACACAATGACCCTACACATGAAAGTGTAAATGCAGAAACAATTAGACTGTTATTTGAAGCAAGTTTAACTCCCTGAAAGCTAATCTGTATAGACCCTTTCTAAAACATCAGCTGCTTTGGATACTCTTAACTCATTATAAAGTGAATCTGGTCTACCCAAACGTTTATTTCCACATGAAATCTGTTTCTAACATGGTGTCCACAAAAAGCAGGATTGGCAAACAAAATAGGCTGGAAACCTTTAGAAACTTTGTTCCTTTAACTTGTGAGTCAGATTGTAAAGTGGAGTCTGCCTGCTGCTATCAACTTTAGTGCCATCCGTGACCTCAAATGGTGCCTGTAGCCCTTTGTTTCGGCTCTGTTCTACACTCTCCAGAGGGGAACCTGCCGCAGGGTTTAGATAACACTGAAGGATGGAGACTGTAGATTTGCCATAGCCTAAAAGCACAGTCATAGCCTTGTTCCTCTCACATATTTTCCTACAGTCACTCAAACTCATGGTTTGGGCCATCAGCCTTTGTCTGCATTTCACATCATTTTGCCATCACTATGCCAACACTGGCTCCAGATCTCCAGGCAGCAGAAAGTCTTAAAGTTTAAACATAGTCAAAGGGCTGAATGGGATGCCATACGCATGTATGATAGGACAGGCTTACCCAGGTCAGGGGAAGTTAATGAAATCTTGGTTAAATAAAGAACATTTTATTTAATACTTGAGTCTTATGTTTTGCTTAGACAGTTTATGTCTGAGTAAGTATTAAAACTATTTAATATTTAAATACATATTTACCAATGCAACTAACTCAGATTTTGGAGAAAGTGTTGGAAAAAGCAATTACTTCTTCCTTACAACAAAAAGCCAAGCTAACTTCAGGTAGCACCACAGTCAATCTAAGTATGTTTCTGGATCCCAGAAAGGAACTAGATGTCATTACTGCACAATATATATATATAATGTCTTGTTTCACTTCTAACCCATATATTACTTTTATATTTAAGAAATAATATATCATATAAGTTCATTGGGTACAGTGTAACATAGAAGCATGAGTTCCTGAGTTTGATTCCTGGCACTAGGGTTTTAAAGAACTAGGCATACTGGCAGATGTTTGTAAACCAAATGCTGGAGAGACAGCTATCGGAGAATCCACAAGGCTCACTAGACAGAGGATTTGGCCAAATAAGCGAGTCCTAAATCCCAGTGATAGATCTTATCTCAAAAACAAGATAGATGACTCCTGAGCAAGGATGTCCAAGGTACACGTCAGGTGTCCATACCTACATACTTACACATGTCCTGAAACACACATATGTGCAAGGTAACAACACACACACACACACACACACACACACACAAGAAAGAAATCACAGCAGTAATGTGAAGTCCCAACTTCTTAAATTCAAATTTGAAATTTGTTCCATTACTTCATAAACTCAATAAACAGTTTATTTCTAGTAGGTCATTTGCTTGTGTTGCTTGCATTTTAAACAGCATACTATTATATTAAAAAGATAACATAGTAAGATGAATTCTAGAACCAATAAAAATTTAATGCTAGGGTAATTGGGTATTTAAACTCAATGTAGATATTGCATCTGTAGATACATTGGCTGGAATTTAGACACATTCTTTGTTTCTTAAATAGGAAGAAATCTGTTTCTTAATTAGGAAGAACAACAATATCAATCACCCAGACCCCCCACAGCTCACAGGGACTAAGCTACCAACCAACGAGAACACATGGAGGAACCCATGGATCCAGCTGCGTATGTAGCAAAAGATTGCATCAATGGGAGAGGAGGCCCTTGGTCCTGTGCAGGCTCAATGCCCCAGACTAAGGGAATGGTAGGGTGGTGAGGCAGGAGTGGGTGAGTAGGTGGGGGGTCACCCTCACAGAAGCAGGGTGAGAGGGGATGGAATAGGGGATTTTCAAAGGGGAAACTAGAAACAGGGATAACATTTGAAATGTAAATAAATAAAATAACCAATAAAAATGGCAGAAAAAAATCTCATTAATTATATAACTGCCTTACATTTTCTAGATTTCCATTTGATAAAATTATTAATAAACCACATTACCAGTTAATCTCCACATACCATGTTTGCTAGAAAATGGCTGTCTTCTGCCTTGGGCTTAATACATAACACATGTCGACTTAGTCACGTAATGAGTTGACAGATTTAGTTATGTGTTTTCTGAGAGGGGATGTGATATGACAAAAAAAATTCCACATATGACAGCATAGAAAATAGATGTGACATTTATTTGGGGCAAAATTCTGGGATCTAGTGGGTAACAGGCACTGGGACATGACCATCTGTCAAAAAAGGAACATAGTGACCTAGAGTGAACAAGATCATGTTTCATTCCCTTTCTCTGGTTAAGGAAAAGTCTGTGGCAGTGTAAAGTTGGAGTGTGAGCCAAGCAGCCCTTTTGATGACTGAAGACTTGCCCATTACATGTTGGCTTTGAATGGGAGACAGATATGCAAACAACAGAGGCCTTAGAAATATGTAGTTGTTTGTTTCTTCTGCTTCGATTGAATTCTGGCTCCATCACTTAAGGCTCCTATCATTTCCAGACTTACATTTGTTCTATCTACAGCTAGGAGATAGAGATCCCTGAAAGACTTTTCAGACTTTCTCTATACAATGTAATGTCAAAAAAATACACTCAGCACATACTCTTCCTCTGGACTTATTACTTCTGTCATTACATTATACAATTTTTCTTAGTTTACAATAATACAAACCATCAATCTCTCTCCATTAGACTTTTACCAAATGCTGAGACATCTAATAGACTGAGCCATATACACACGCACATTGTTACACACACACACACATACACACACACACACACACATGCACGCACTCACACACACATGGAATTATATGTATATACACATGCTTTAAGAAAGACTTTAAAGTTTGTCTTTATTTAGGAAAATGTTGTATATGTATACAATGAAGTATGACTACTTCACCCATTTTGTCCTCCAAATTCATTCATGTTTCCCTCAAAGCAATCCAGTATAGGGTGACATCTAGAGATGGTGCACCCTGTCTATACTAGGATTCGGACTAACTTGATGGTATGTGGGTAAATGTAGGCACCATGACATCTGGATTATTGTAGCCATGCCATATGCAGAACACAGCATTTTACAGCATTCTTCTCCATACTCCAGTGTTTATAGTTTCTCAGTTTCTTTTTACAGTTTCCCTTTCAATAACATTTCCTGAGCTTGTTTAGGGTGGAACACCTAAACCCACTAGAGAAAGAATTTGTTTTAGCTTGTTTCCAGAAGCACCAGAGTCCATCACAAACCTCCCCCAAATGGTTCCACAACTTGCTATGGAGTTTTCAAATGCTGGAGACTACTGAGAGAACTTCCTCATTCATACTGCCACACCAGATTAAAAGCTGAATATACCAAGTATAGGAAGCTATGTTAACTGTTTCTGGAAGGAAACTACACTTGTAAATCAGCTGCAATTGGAGTCACTATCTGATTATATTGTTGGTAGTCAACTCCTACTCTCCAGGATTATGAGATTACGTTAGGAATTAGTAGACCCGTTAGGGGATGGCAGAGAGCTATGCCATGGGGGTCAGGCTTTGCGAGGTGTTACTTAGGCTTTGCCTTTTCCCAACTTTCTCTTTGATTTTTGGCCATAATGAAGTTAATGGGTTTCTTTTCTTCTCCCATCATGTATTGGGCCTTCTGGGGTAAGATAGGCACAAGAGATTTTGGAATTGGGATGTAGACTTCTTTGAGATGAGGCATTATTCAAATTATCACAGTAGCTTAATTTGAAAATACTAAAGAAATAAGAAAAATAATAATGATCATAAAAATATTTCAAATGTTTCACAAATATGATTCTTACTGCATACTTGAGGCTGGTCATTAGTACTCATTTTATAATAGTAGCTAGAAGACACATATGTTATGTATATGTTTGATTTTGAATCAACTATTTGAAGAAGGTGTTTAAATAAGCATGCATAGTTTCTTTGGGTCAATAAATGTCTAAAAGATGTAGAGTGAATGTACAATAACTGTTCTTTTAAATGAATTAGAGCTATTATTTTGACCTTGGGAAGATAATTTTGACAGATTATTCTAGTTTATTTTAGATAGATGTTTGGAATAAAACGACTTGTCATCCATAAAATTATCAATGTTCTTTATTGTCCCTTAAATTCTTTAGAGGAATTCAAATTCTAATGCCATATGGTGACTTACTGGCAGAAAAAAAAAAGCATGAGTCAAATCTGTTTCAATTTTGATATTTTGTTATTAAAAACAGGATTGGTGCTACCTCTTGCCCAAATATTAACTATGTTTAATTGACAAACATCTAAGGAAAAATCCAAACAGCATATTATTAAACCACTTGGTATTTTATCATATTCCAAACATTTTCTTAGAGTTGAGTTATATCCTCTAGAATTTTATTTTGTCCAAGTTTATAAAAACTGGCAATACAAAATTATACTACTAAATTAAAGTTATACTTCAAACTTACTTATACTTCAATTTTAAGAGTGAAGTAAACAAAATACTGTTTTGACACCAAAGAGGACAGAATAGTCTGTTATAAATGCAGGAAGAACAAGGGAAGTTAATGAGGAACAAGGTAAATTTCTGATGCTGTGACTTTTTAAACAAATAAATGTTCAGTTCTCTCTGAGACCTAAAACTTACAAATGAAATGTAAGATTTCTAAGTCCCAAAGTCTTACCTTATTTTGTTAGATATTAGAATGATAAGCATACTATGCATGTAATACACATACAACAATGGTTTCTTTGTCTTGAGTGCTAGCAATAAATGTTTCTGTAGAGTTTTAAATCTTTTTCACAACTTTATTTTTACTTTTTGAATTATTTGTTGAAAGGTGAAGGACTGATAAATTATATATCTCAACATGCTGTAATATTCATTCCAGAATCCATAATATTAGAAGGTGTGTTTTCTTAATTATAGCTTTCTGATCGAGATAACTAGATGTCCAGCGTGTTATTTCTGACAACACAGAGACATTCTGAAAACACATAGAGCTGTAGCTGTAGGCATGGATTAGAGTCCAGAAGAATCACTAAGATTTCCAAGTTCTAGAACAAATAATTTGAATAGGCACACATGGGGACTGGTAGAAGCAGAGACTCGTTAAGAAAGTGGGTCTGGGTGCTGGGAAAGGCCAAAGACTCAAAGGCTCTGAATATTTCCATAGTACCTGCCTTTTGTGGCATGTGGAGATGGCCTTCTCACTCCAGCCCCGGGGCAGGGACTAGTGGGTGCAGGTTCTAGTTTTCCTTTGCTCCTGTCTTCTCTACTGTATTTATCTTGATGCCTACAGAACCTCTTTTTCTCCCCTGTTTTCCTACACCAATGTGTAGTATATCAGCAGGACAGATAAATGAAATATGACAAAGATACTATTTTTTTCAGGATGTTATGGATATATGTTTTTTAATAGCTGCATACAAGGTAATATCTTTTATTTTATCTTTAGCTAAAATGAAATAACTATAGTACATTCCTACTTATTAATATATACCTTGAATGCTATAGTGTTTTCTTTTTTATTTATTTTCTATATTCTTTGTTTATATTCTAAAAGCTTTACCCTTTCCCAGTCTCCCCACCCCCATATGTCCCATAAGTCCTAATTTTCTCCATCCATTCTCCTATCTTTCCCCCTCCCTTTTCTCTGTCCTGGTACTCCCCTACAATGCTGGATCAAGCCTTCCCAGGATTAGAGCCCTCTTTTTCCTTTTTCGTGGGAATCATTTGATATGCTAATTGTATCTTCAGTATTTAGAGCTTCAGGGCTAATTAATATCCACTTATCAATGATTGCATTCCATGTGTATTCTTTTGTGATTGCATTACCTCGCTTAGGATGATATTTTCCAGTTCCATCTATTTGCCTAAAAAATTCATGAATTCATTGTTTTTAATTGCTGAATAGTACTCCATTGTGTATATATACCACATTTTCTGTATCCATTCATCCATTGAGGGGTATCTGGGTTCTTTCCAGCTTCTGGCTATTATAAATAAGGCTGCTATAAACATAGTGGAGCATGTGTCCTTATTGCATGCTGGGGAATCCTCTGGGTATATGCCCAGGAGTGGTATAGCAGGGTCCTCCGGAAGTGTCATGCCCAGTTTTCTTAGGAACCACCAGACTGATTCCCATAGTGATTGTACCATCTTACAATCCCACCAGCAGTGAAGGAGTGTTCCTCTTTCTCCACATCTCGCCAATACCTGCTGTCTCCTGAGTTTTTAACCTTAGCCATTCTGACTGGTGTGAGGTGAATTCTCATGGTTGTTTTGATGACAAAGATACTATTTGAACTGTTAAAAAGATGTAGTTTTTATCACGTTTAGAGCACATAGCATAGCTGTAGCCATATGTTAGCAAACTGTATATAGTTTATTTCATTAATTATGCATTAGCTTAATTAATTTATTTTATGTGTATTTTACATGTTATGAATATGTGGGTGCATGTTCCTGTATAAGCTCATGCCAAGATCACAAGGCACTTTATATCTTCATCTAACTCACTACATCTATTGTTTAGAGATGACGTTCCTCACTGTTAGGCTGGATGGCCTTTGAGGTCTCCAGACCTCCTCTCCCCACAGTCCCCAGCTGACATAGGAACATTCTTAGGTATGCCTCTTTTACCCCAATGAATGCTAGGGATTCAAACTCAGGTCTTCATACTTGCCAGTGAAGTTGTCTTATCCAGAGAGTCCAACTCCTGACACTTCTACTTTTAAAATAAAATGTATTTGCTTTTAATTGTGATAAGACTTTAAATATATACTTCAGCCAATGTTAAAGGCAAGTCATTACACTAATTCTATAGCCAAAACTTATAGACTAGACAAAGTCACAAAAGAATGTTCAAATAAATATTGTTTGTTTATGTATTGTAGTCTCAGAACAGAAACATGAGTGAAGAGAAAGCAGGATTTCAGATGAGGCAATTTAGACGTCAAACACCGTTTTAGTGCATTGCTGTCTGCATTTAAAAAGTCAAATAAACACTCAAAACCACAGTCTCTTTTTTACCAAATAAGGTTGAGAGAAGTCATTCTTCTTTTGTCAACTTTCTAAGTCCCCAGTTTGGCATCCTGTGACTACCCCTCCCTGTCCCAGCCTCCCACCTCTTTGCCATTGTATAAATGAAAGAGTACTATCAATTTAATAGTTCAAGTTGACATAAAAACTGACTCCACATCCATTCTGTCCTTCATCAGAGAGAAAATAAGTTGTGCTGACAAGATTGTTCAGCAGTTAAAGGCACTTGCCACAAAGCAAGACACCTGAGATTGATCCCAAGGATACACGCGATAGAAATAATATGGGAATATTGGAGTATTTTTGAGAGTGACAGAGTCTCTCTCTGACTGGAGAGCCAGGGTCCTGGGAAACTTATTGGCCACACTAAATCTACTGGAAGCCAGTGACCTTTTGGATTGTGTCTTCTGAAATTAACAAATCACACAGAGAGTGAATTTTAAAGATTATCTGTTGCTTGAAACCCCGACCGAGACCCTTGGGGCTAGGGATAAGAAGGCACAGGGTCAATGACATAGACCCTGGAAGTCAGGCAAGTGGGAAAAGCAGACTCCTTTATTGAAGGAACTGGGCAAATTTTTATAAAGCCCCTCCCCAGCATTTTATTGGCTCTGAAATAGTCAGATGTGGTACTGTTTCTTTCTCATTGGTTCACTCAATTGCCTGATCCCGTGTCAGCATTCTCTAGCAGTTCAGATTCTAGGTTAGTTCAGGGAGGAAGTATCAGCTGCACATATGCCAGAATTGTAACTGGGCCTGCTTGGCTAAATTTCTCGTATGATTATCTACTATAGATTCATAGGTGGACACGTAAGAGGAAGAAAGGCAGTCACAACATGTGAATTATACATGGAAATCAGCCATGTTGAATATGCAGTTATGGGACTAAAAGAGACTTAATAACTTCAGACAAAAGTTAGGGAGCCAGAATACTGGATATGCTTTGGCCACACTCAAAAGAAACTGGAAAAAAAAGAAAGAAAAGATGTCACTCTAAAAGGTGGGCAGATCCAAAAAGAACATCATGACATCTTGTAGCGACTGCACAGAAGGCAGAAATTCTAGAAGGGAAAATTACATTATTGCATCAAGGGAATAAATACTTAGTCCTCCAGTTTTAATTACAGAACTTAAGGAACATTCACCTTCCTTAGAAATGGCCCCTTACCCAGGTAACTGACCTGCCCAGCTTGATTGATTCTTTTTTATTATTATTATTTTATTTAATATTAATCTTACATTTCAAATGTTATTCCCATTCCCAATTTCCCCTCCACAAATCCCCTATCCCTTCCTCCTCCCCTGACTCTAAGAGTGTGCTCCCCCACCCGACCACCCACTCCTGTCTCACCACCCTAGCATTCCCCTGCTCCGGGAGCCTCCATGGGACCAAGGACCCCTTTCCCGCTGATACCCAATAATGTAACCTTCTGCTACATATCCAGCTGGAGTCCTGTGTCCTCCGCACCATGTGTACTCTTTGGTTGGTGCTTTAGTCTCTCAGAGTTCTGGGGGGGTGGGGTTATGGTTGATTGACATTGTTGTTCTTCCTATGGGTTTTCAGCTCCTTCATTCTTTGCCCTAACTTCTCCATTAGTGTCCCCATGCTCATTCTGATGTTTGGCTGTAGGCATCTACATGTTTATTGGTCAGACTCTGGCAGAGCCTCTCAGGGGACAGTGTTACCAGGCTCCTGTCAGCAAGCCCTTTTTGGCATCAACAACAGTGTCTGGGTTTGGTGTCTGTAGATGGGATGGAACCCTAGGTGGGGCAGTCTCTGTAGAGCCTTTCCTTTGGATTCTGTTCCACTCTTTGTCCCTGCATTTCCTTTAGACAGGGGGAATTCTGGATTACTATTTTTGAAGTGGGTGGACGGCTCCATCCCTCAAATGGGAGCCATGCCTATTCACTGGATATGGTCTCTACAGGTCCTATCTCCCTTTTGTTGGGTATTTTGGCTAACATCCTCCTTGTTGGGTTCTGGGAATCTCTTGGGTCCCTAGCGTCTGGGACTTTCTCATGGCTATCCCCTATTTCCCATTTCCCCACTGCTACACACCTCAGTTCAATTTCCTGACCCTCTGTATTTCTGCCTCATCTCCTCTAGTATCATCGGGGAAGAGACAAGAGCATGTCTCCACCTAGAGTTAGATTCCATTTTATACTGTAATAGGAGGGAACTGACTTGTCCTCCTAACTCTATATATTACAGACACACACATACATGCACACACACACACACACACACAGACAAACACACTAAATATAGATGAGTAAACATTTATTTCAAATTTAAATTCAAAATGCATACAAAATATTCTTCTGGTTTACTTAATGTTCTTTTGTCAGTCTTTGAATTTTCCACAAGATTTATCATGTTTTAGCTCCATAATGACTTTTCTTCACTTGTTTACATTTAAATTTTTAATATCTATTAAAATTAACAAGTGAATACTGACAGCGGCTATCTAAATATTTAAATAACCCACTCTAAATTGGATTTGCAAATAATAAAAAGCTACTTTATCCAAGCTGTTTTGTCAGGCGTGGGCAATCACTGATCGCTTATAAACAAAGCAAAACAAAAAAGATGTTTATAAGGATGTGTGTTTATCATTCCACATATATTCTTCAAAATCATTTAGAGTACTTGTAATTTTCTGGGGGATATTTTTGGAAAAGCTACAAGAATGTGAAGGTTGGTATTTTAAGTGCTTTACGTTTGTACAAGAAACATAGCCTTTTCTTAGAATAGTAGGAAGGAGACATGGCTGCTAGACGGGGCTGGGGCCTGGAGAAGGAAAGAGAAATGTTGGTAATACAACATTTGGGAATGTGGGCGCTTAAGAGGAAGAAGCACAGATTAGTAGCAGATTAGTAGCACTATTAGCTCTTCTCTACATTGCCTCACCATGAAATGCAGTGAAGATAACGAAAGACAAAAGCAGAGAAACAACTGTGTGGAAAGAGGTCCAAGCCAAAGTGTGCAAAGACATCAGTGGTGAGGATTGCTGGTAAACATTACAAAAGTAGAAAATAATCTATAAACATTGACATGACTAATTATCCCCAACATCAGTACATGTGTGACACACAAATACTGTGCGTCATGCATTCAAACAACTTTCTTTAAACAGTGAAGTGTGTTTTGTTTTGTTTTGTTTGCTCTACTGTCACAGTTAAACCTATTATGCAAATTTCAGTGAAACACAGTGAAACGCAAACATTTTTCTTTTAATACATTTAGGGCTGGAGGTATAGCTCAGTAATAGAATACCGCCTACTGTTTACAAACTGCAATCCTGTATTAATTCTCCACAATCACACAGAAAGAAAAAAAAAAGGAGAAAAGAGAGTCAAGGAAAGGGAGGAGAACAGGGAGGGGAGGAGAGAAGAGAAGGTGGGGGAAGGGAAGAAAGCAGAGAGGGGAGGGGAGGGAAGAGAAGAGGCGATGGGCTAAAAGGGAGGGCTCAGAGGGTCCACCAGAAGGCAGCTACTGGGGTCCAAACAAGCATTCAGCTGCATCACCAGGAGAAGGAGGTAGTCTCAGGGGAGGAACAGGAACATGTTGAGATGAGATAGGACAGATTGCAATGGAGAACATGAGAGAGTGACAGTCACCTACCAGAGTCCGAGCCACTGTGGCTACTGAGAGTACCAGGTAGAAAGAAGGTATATTTTTTTAAATCTTACTGCTCTTTTGCCTCTACATTATTGTTTCTGGTTTTATTTATTTATTTATTTATTTATTTATTTATTTATTTATTCATTTGTTGTTTGTTTCTAAGGATTTTGTGTGTGTGTCTGTGATCTGAGTATTTCTTGTACTTTTCCTATTTTGTTTAAAATTCTATTTCATTTGATATTTTTTATTTGTCTGCTTGTTTTTCTAAAGAGAGAAAGAAGGAGTGGAGGTGGAAGGTGGGAAGAATCTGGGAAGAGTTGGGGGAAGGGTAACCATGATCCGAATATATTCTGTGAAAAATTTTTTTCCATTAAAAACAAAAACAAACAAAAAAGGACCCATAAAACCATTTATTATTGGACAAAAGCAGAAGTAGAGAAAGAAAAAAAAAATCAAAGAATCAAGAAAAGCTTAAACCTAAATTCAAGTACTTCCTGGGAGTCTGTACTGAATAACTGGCTTCTAAACTGCAAGATATTTAAGTCGAAGAAACAGAGCGGTGGAGGCACATGCCTTTAATCCCAGTACTCCAGAGGCAGAGGCACAAGGAACTTGAAGATGGAGACCAGCAGCCTGGTCTATAGAGCGGGATACACAGAGAAACCCTGTCTTGAAAAGAAAACTAGACTGATGCTGGCCCATCCCAGGACGGTCCGTATGTTACAGTGCACCACAAAAGGAACTCTGTGATTTGACTAAGTGTAGAGTATTCATAGTGGAGGTTTTATCCTGGCTTAGTCAGGCTGGCTTAGCATAATCATATAATCTATTACAAGTGTGAGAGGAAGACAGGCAAATGTTTCAGAGAAATGGTTATGAGGGAATTGACGCTTTGTATCTGGCTCTGAGATGGGAAAAAAATAGGCACGTGGGCCAGGAGTTCAGCGAGTGCCAAGTGTGGTCGGCTAACAGTAAGAAAGTAGAGGAAGATGGGCCCGGATGAAGGAACGTTATTCTGTAGTTAAAATGACTAAGAACTGATAATCAATGCTGCATAGATGCTGAAAGCTAACCTCACAAGACACACAAAGGTGAAATGACACTGAATTTAGGATTAATGTGGCCCTTCTGCCAGAAGTAGAGCAGTGTGTGCTCACAGGGTTTGATGGCTTAACTTGGGTGCCTGCTATGCTCTTCCAAACCCTTCTCTTTTTATTTAGTATTGTTTAGTTTCCAGCGTCTTATAACTTGATCCTGAAGAATTTGCCTGCCTGTGAATACAGGCTCTGGAGTCTAAAAGTGCCACAGATCTGCCCTGAGTAAAGTTTACAGGCTCTTTTTTTGCAGTTTCACTGTGCCTGCTGATCTGCCTTGGGTTAAGTTCTTGAAAAGATTTGGACCTGTCACAGTTTGCTCCTCAATACAAAAAGAATGCCTGGAGAGACACACTTATTAGCAATCAGTTTGTCAGTTCAAAAGCCCTGACCCTTTGTTAGGAGACCAGAGCTGACATGAGGGAAAGAGCAGGCCTATTTCAGATCAACTCTGGTCTAAAGTTAGAGATCTGAGAAAAAGAAAAGAAAAAAAAGCACACAAACCTCCAAACCAAAACCCAAAGAAACAAGGTAACAACAACAAAAATACAAGTGCCTATATGCAAAGTCAAGTGCTGGGCAGACACCAGACACCAAATGTGTAGGTCCTTTGTTAAATCTAGTTCAGAAAGAAAAGATAAAACAGGTAGTACGAGAGATGCTAAATAAGGAACAAAATGTTAATAGCACCATTTTTGTTGCCTAGGATAAAACTAGGAATCAAATATCTTTCAAGATAATAAACAGGGAAGAAATAATGACTTACTGAGAAGTAAAAGCTTGACCTCTGAGGTGATCTGCAGAAAAGAGTCTGAGTCTGCTATGACCCTTTGAGGAGTCACAGAAGGAAGTCAAGACTGCTGGAACCAGAGGAGAGGCCACTGTGAACCTACCCAGCAACTTCTAGGAAAGTATTTTAAGTCAGAGGGCTAGAAAGCAGAATGCTAACAGAAAGGCAAAATGATGAGGGAAAAGATTAATTTATAAAACACAATAGATGCACTCAACTGACTGGAAAGAAAGTGTACAGTACAGATCTTCATGGGAACTAACTGACAAGCAGGATCACCATGGGTTCATTATATAGATATGCATTCTATTAATATGACTCAATTGTAATATTATCTTGAGCAACTATTTACATTAAAATATATGAACAAAAGAATTAAGTGGGGCAATAAAAATGGGGATTATTTTCAGACTTTCTCCTCCAAGGTAATAAACCTTAAATAACAAGGAGCTAAAGTGGTAGATACTTAAAATCTTAACTAAGTTAAATTCGCACTTCTATTCAGATTTTAAGGCTGTACGGAAAATTGTACAGAAGTATGCACTTTGAAACCAATGTCTATGAAAAGGCACACAAAGTCAGACTGAAGAATCAAACACTAGGACTTGGAAGTTGGAAAATAATTGTAACGAGCTTCGGAATCAATTGCACAATCACAGAGATAGAGAAATAAGTTTTATGAAAGATAAGAGAATTTATACCATTCCATAAAGATAAATTGTCTAAAATGACAAATACTAGGTTTAAAATGGAATGAAGGTTGAAAAATAGAAATTAAGTGGTATAACAAACTATCACTAACAGTTTCATAAAGATGATTCAAAGTTAAATTTATATTTAACTCATTTGAGTAATTAGCTGTGAAATTATCTAATTATAATCTATTACCTCACATATACAGCACTGGAAGACAGTCTAGGAGAAAACATATACATAAACAAAAATGAGGTTTAGAAAGGTATGAATAAGGTAAAAGTAAGATATGGTGGCACACGCCTTTAAACCCAGCATCTGGGAGGCAGAGGCAGGTGGATTTCTGAGTTCAAGGCCAGCCTGGTCTACAAAGTGAGTTCCAGGACAGCCAGGGCTACACAGAGAAACCCTGTCTCGAAAGAACGAACAAACAAACAAACAAACAAACAAAGGTATGAGTAACTGTCTCTAAAATAACACTGTATAAAAACTGATAGAGAAGTATCCCAATCTATAGTATTTCAATGGGATAATCTCAATGGAATCTTGTGTCTTTTTTAAAAGAAAAATACATAAACTATATGCAAAGACATACCTATTGTTGAACACAATAGAATTCATAGAAGGAAGTGTGAGAGCTTGGAAGCTGCCTTCTCATAGGCTGTGCTCCAATTCACTGTGTAATTGAGGGTGACCTTGAACCTCTAACCAGCAACCACTTCTTCCTTCCTCTACTTCTTATGTGCAATGACAGACAAGCTCCAGTCTGCCTGCTTTATGTAATGTTAGAAATAGAATCCAGGCTTTCGTGAATGCTATGCAAGCTCTCTATCAGCTTAGCTATATTTAAAGAACTTAATGAGAAGTCAGCAGTCCTCAGTTCAGAGGAGGTCTCATCAGAACTGCGCCTTGCCCTCACCAGGGTCTCAGGTTTACTAAATTATGGGAGACAGATTTCACATGTTCATAAGACAGACTATAGAACTTTGTTGTAGCATCATGAACTAAGACACTGAGCACTTCCGAGGCATGTTATATTTTTAACTCTTTTATCTGTGAAATTTAGATACTAATTTTGTATTCTAGTTATTTTAGGTTGCTGATTCTTGAAATATCAATATACAGTTATACTCAATTTCCTAGTTAACAATTCAATAAGGAAAAGTGAGAATCATAAAAGACTATACCTCCCCCCTAAAAAAACAAAAAAGTGTTCTTTATTTATTAAGAAAATAATCATTTTTTAAATATTTTTCAAAAAGACTTTACATGCAAGCTATAAAACCACAGCAGTCTTTACACAATGTAGTGTTGAAAACCTCACTTTTTGAATAAGGTTGTTTCCTGAAATATCAGAGCTAGACGGCAAAAAATAGAAAAGAGGAAAACATAGCAAAGTTTTTCAACAAAAATTCTGAAAAGACATGAATATAATGCTTGTAAATAAATGAAAATCTTCCACTTTTACCTAAATTATTTGATCAGAATTTCTGGTCAATATCACATATACAGAGATTCAAGGAGATTATTATATTAAAGTTGAAAATGATATTACAGAAAAGAAAACAGTACCCTTTGAAGAACAGAAATAACTTTATATAAATAAATTTAAACAAATAAATAACTTTAAATAAATAAATAGGTTTAAATAAATTCCTAGAGTCTAAAGAAATTACAAGAAGGAATAATATAGGAAAACTTAAAATGCATTTTAAAATACCATCTCTCATTAAGCTGAAATATATGAAAAACACCTAGATTGTCCTTATATTTATGAGGCTTTAGTAACTGTAACTACTTTTAAAACATAAAAACATTAAAATATCAATGAAAGCAAGTTTTTTGTTTGTTTGGTTCTTTTTTTTTTTTTTTTTTTTTTTTTTGCTTAAAACAATAACTTACCAACAAAATCCAATTCTGGTAACACAACTTTGAGTCAACATTTTAATGTTACTTATCGAAGTGTAGATTATTAGAAACATAAAAACTAGTTATATACATACATAAATAAAACTATTAATCTTAAATATGTACACACCATGTAAATATACTGCTGTTAATACTACTTAATAGCAGCTGGTAGTCTTATGTCAGGATTATGTATACTCATTTAAAATTTCTGTATTTCAAAACTTTAAATATCTGGAATATTGCAGAACTTCATGAAAACTGGTTCAGGGAGCCTCCTATTTAATGTTACTGATACTAGTATAAAATAGTTTTATTCGACTTTTAGCATTTTTAGTGCTTTCCTGAATTCACTGAGAATTTTATCCAATGTATTTTGACAAGCGTGTTCTTTTCACAACTTCTCGCGGCTCATCTACTCTAATTCCTTCTCTCCCTACCCATCTTTGTGTTCTCATTCGTTCTCGCTGTTGCTCTCGTGATTTTAGTACAAGAATACATTCAAGAAAAAAACTAAAATACTTAGTAAGCATTTTTGTATTAGCTATTGATTTCTAAATTCATTGCTCATAAAATTACAAAGTTTCGATAAGGCAAAGGACACCATCAAAAGGGCAAATCAGCAACCAACAAATTGGGAAAAGATCTTCACCAACCCTACATCAGATAGAGGGTTAATATCCAATATATATAAAGAACTCAAGAAGTTAGACCCCAGAAAACCAAATAACCCTATTAAAAATGGGGTACAGAGTTAAACAAAGAATTCTCACCTGAAGAACTTTGGATGGCGGAGAAGCATCTTAAAAAATGCTCAACTTCATTAGTCATTAGGGAAATGCAAATCAAAACAACCCTGAGATTTCACCTTACAACAGTCAGAATGGCTAAGATTAAAAATTCAGGAGACAGCAGGTGTTGGCAAGGATGTGGAGAAAGAGGAACACTCTTCCACTGCTGGTGGGGTTGCAAATTGGTACAACCACTCTGGAAATCAGTCTGGCGGTTCCTCAGAAAACTGGGCACCTCACTTCCAGAAGATCCTGCTATACCACTCCTGGGCATATACCCAGAAGATTCCCCAGCATGTAATAAGGATACATGTTCCACTATGTTCATAGCAGCCCTATTTACAATTGCCAGAAGCTGGAAAGAACCCAGATATCCCTCAACAGAAGAGTGGATGCAAAAAATGTGGTATATCTACACAATGGAGTACTATTTAGCCATTAGAAACAATGAATTCATGAAATCTTAGGCAAATGGATGGAGCTGGAGAACATCATACTAAGTGAGGTAACCCAGACTCAAAAGATGAATCATGGTATGCACTCACTAATAAGTGGGTGTTAACCTAAAAAACTGGAATACCCAAAACATAATCCACACATCAAATGAGGTACAAGAAGAATGGAGGAGTGGCCTCTTGTTCTGGAAAGACTCAGTGAAGCAGTATAGGGCAAAATCAGAACAGGGAAGTGGGAAGGGTTGGGTGAGAAAACAGGAGGAGGGAAGGGGGCTGATGGGACTTTCGCAGAGTGGGGGTCCAGAAAAGGGGAAATCATTTGAAATGTAAATAAATATATCAATAAATTTAAAAAAAAGAGTTTGATAAACTACAGCTTGTTCAGGAAAAGGAGATCTACTATGTAAAATAGTTAGTAACAAAATAAATTGATGGTATTTGTATGCTAGAAGAAAAATTGCTAAAGTTAAGCTGAATTTGACTTATATGTGAAAGGACATATAGTTTTGAAGAAAGACAGATGATATGGGTCAATAAAAATATATTAGTGGAATTATTGCATTTTAAATAAAAAGAAAAGCTATAGTGGGTGTCCTTGGTGGGTATTCTCTACAATAATGCAAAAACATAATCAATGAGTTTCTCAGGAAAAATGTGTTGGCTCATATTTGCCACACTGTAGAAATATAGCAACATATTTAAAAATTATTCTTTTAAATACAAGTAATAAAAATATAGCTTAAAGTCTTCAAAACTGTAGATTGAACTGAAATGTTCTCTGATTAGAAATAATCAATCTTGACTTAGTTCAATCTCCAAATCCATTTTCAATGATTTTTCTGGGCTTTCTTCTCTGTATGTTAGCAATAGCCATAGTCTGGTAGATTAGAGCTACAATACTTCAAAGCTTCCTTTTTATGTACATTTTTCACAGAAAATTGACTTAAAATTGTTCTTAAAAATGAAGACCACTCTTAAAAGTGATAAATATTGTTTATTGAAATCTACATTCACATTTTGTGAAATTAGGCATTTTATTTATTCTAGACAATACCTAAAAATGTGTTACCAATTTCATGTCTTGGCACTACAATGCACCACCTGGTTCAGGCCTAGGTTTTATAAGCAATCACCAGCAAGGAGATGGAATTATTGTGACACAAATCAGGATGACCCTTTTAATGGTTAGTTTTATTTGTCAATTTAGTAAAACCTAGAGTCATTAGGGAGGTTATTGTCGATAAGATAAGGGGTTATCTCCATTAAGGTAGCTTGTAGCTATGGAGAGTTGTCTAAATTAATTAAAGTGAGAAAACCCAATCTACAATGGGTGGTACCATTCTCTAGATAAGGGGTGCTGAAGTGTGAATAAACTGAAAAAGAAGCTATTCACAAATAAAGCAATTGAACCTGCCAGCAAGGATTATCTCTCAGGTCTTAGATTATTGCGATTAGGTGCTTGGAGTTCCTGTCTTGATTTTCATGCAATGACAGACCATAGCCTGGAATTATAAACCAAAGAATACTTTCTCCTTTATTTTGCTTTTATTCTGTGCCCCAGCATCTGACAGTGTATTGGGACAGAAGTTGGCACTGAGGTCTGATGAGGCTATTGTTATGATAAATCTGACAATGTGGCTTTTATGCCATTGATTATTTGTAAACAGAATGTGGAAAAGTTTCGAAATTTGGGCTGGAAATACCATTGAGTGCTGTAGATATTGACTGTTCTTGTGATAACCTGGAAAAATATTGGGAGAAATGTGCTCTGTGGCGGTGTGCTACACAGCTTTCAAAGGGGAATGGGGGCATTATTAGAAAGAATAGGCATCCTTCATGTGATATTTGATGAAGATTTTGGCATTATTCTGTTTGTGTCAAGAGAACTAGAGTGGAGTTCAGTTGACAAAGGATGAACTGATTTGATTGACTGAGATTTCAGGATAGAAGACTGTTCAGTCTCATGTTGATGAAGCAGATAGGTTTGAAAAAGAAATCAGTGCAGCCTTCTGTGCTACAGGGAAGCAACATGAGGGTATCCTGAACGCAGCACACTGCCCATTCTAGTCCCTTCGCAGCAGCATCGTAAGCTAAAGAAGGTCTGTGATTCTCAATAGCAACTGCTTGTGAAAGTGTTCCCTCAAGGCCAAAATACAAACGATGATATTCCTGTTGCCCTGGAGAGCTGGGCTCCAACTCAAAGCGGTGACAGGACTTAACAATGTAAGCATTGTCCGCAGGCTATTTATTAGTTTTGAGGGCATCAAAGATGGCTGTTTGTGGGGAGGATGGAAATAATCTGAGAGAATCAACCATGTGTTGGAAGTGGAATTCCTGCCATAGGGCAACAAAGGACCCTTGTGGGAACCTGTGATGGCGAAGCTTGAGTTGCTCTGAAGACTTTGGAATATTAGAGGTACTGAGTACAAAGCAAATCTGCTCTTAATCTCCAGTCTGTCTTTATTCCTACACATTTCGCAGGCAGGACAAATTTTGGATCAAAGATTTTGTGGGTGGGTTTGTGTACTCCTCTTCCACTGAAAGTTCCACATGGCCATAGGAGGTGGCCATTTTAGTCTCCCCAGACCTTGCTGCTAGGAGTCTCAACTAGGCTCATCCTCATAGACTCCCAGGAGCATCTCCTGCCACAGTTCTCTGGCTGGTTCCAGAGACACCTCCCCCAAATTCCTGTTCTCTCTCCCAGCTACCACCCAAATCCCATTCTCCCCTCATCCCACACCCAACCCCAAGCCCTAGTCTCCTCTTCCAGTCAGTTCTCTCCCTCTATCCACCTCTGATTTCTACTTTAATTCCTCTTCTCAGTGAAAAATAGAATATATTCCACCAAATTTAAGAAAAGTTAAAAATCAGAAATAATCAGCTGACTATTTGGAAAAATAATTACTATTATTTTTCTAAAATTACAGTTTTATTTTGTGAAAGGTTTAGTAACAAACTTAGGCAAATGGATGGAGCTAGAGAACATCATACTAAGTGAGGTAACCCCGACTCAAAAGGTGAATCATGGTATGCACTCACTAATAAGTGGCTATTAACCTAGAAAATTGGAATACCCAAAACATAATCCACACATCAAATGAGGTACAAGAAGAACGGAGGAGTGGCCCCTTGTTCTGGAAAGACTCAGTGAAGCAGTATTTGGCAAAACCAGAACGGGGAAGTGGGAAGGGGTGGGTGGGAGGACAGGGGAAGAGAAGGGGGCTTATGGGACTTTCGGGGAGTGGGGGGCTAGAGAAGGGGAAATCATTTGAAATGTAAATAAAAAATATATCGAATTTAAAAAAGTGGAAAAAAATTTAAAACCAGTTTATCACATAGAGCATCATATTAGTTTTGCTAAAACCATTACTGCAGATATCCTATTGAGAACTCCATTTTCCCTGCTACGAAGATGATCTCTAGATTTAGAGAATTTTAGAGCCTGGAAGATGAGTCACAAAAGCTGAACAAATGCCATTTTGATGGCAGCTGAACTAAATATTTTGTAACTGTTTCATAAAATGAAACACTGGGGATTTCCTGATAGTAACTGAAGAATCAATAAATGTCAAGCCTATTGTAAAAGGTCAGATCTAAATTGTGTCTGCAGTTGTCTGAAACAGTGATTTTTTTGCTCTCAGAAATAGAAGCTATAGTTGTGGAAGATATTTTAATAGATTTTTAAGCGCTCATGGCTCTTTGACAGAAGCACCTGAACTTACACTTAAAGATAAAGATTCTTACTCTCATGATAAGACCCCTACACTATTGATAATTATTGTCAGTAATATCCTTTTTATAAATGCTGTAATTTATCATTACTATACATACCTTTTTAAGAGAGACAAAAATTGATATAAGGAAAATTTAGAGTACTTTTAAGACCAGATATGGAAAATCCTGGATTTCTAGACTATAGATTGGTTATGTCTGCCCTCTAGATGATTTATAAGAATAAACAGAAAAGCATTTATTACCTCCTCATTAGTTCTAGAATTTTGAGAAAACTGAACATGTATCTTATAAACTACTTAAAAATTATTTTTGTATTTGATATAAAATTTGTCCAACATGGTACCCAGTCCAATATAATATGTTAAATTCTGAAACTAACTTTGTATTTACTCAATTAATCCATAAGAAGTTTCCTAACCTTGATTGGAATCATATGGAAAAATTCTGAAATTATTTACTCCATGGACTCAGCCCTGAAAAATCTTCATTTAGCAACCTGGGTTGCACTGTGGACATCCAAAGTGACCAAGAACTTGACCAAGAAAAGTAAAATGTAATCCATATGTGGCTTTCATTTTTTAAAATTCTCAGGGACGTTCATCAAAAATTAAGTACACCAATGGAAAGAATGCCTAAAGTGGATACAATAGAACGAAAAGGTATTAGAAGGCATGTCAGTAGAACTGAGCAGAAGCAATGCATCAGTCTGGCAATGCTTCTAATTCATCACAGTCCCCCTTGCATCTTTCTCCTCCTTAGGGTCCTGACTACCGTTTGTTTGTGGATGACCTCAAATAGTCATGAACAAAAAATACCCAAGCTGAGAAGTCTGAACACAAAGAGGGAGAATCCAGAAGTTTCTTTCAAACAAATACAGGAAAGAAAGGAAAAACAGGACTGCAAACTATTGGAAGCTGGTTGGGGTTATAAAAACCTAGATTCTATTTTCCACATAAATGAAGAACAGGTATCACACATATTGAGCCTTCAATAAGTAGTATATTAAGTGCATTTATAACATGTTAGGACAGCATCTTTGCTAAATGCTATGGACATTGTATATATTATGAATTAAATGTTATGCCTAAGGAATAGTTCAGTAACAGGGAGGAAGAAGTGTCTTTGAGGTAAAGTGTATTCTTTCTAAGGACCTGAGTTCAGTCCCAGCACCAAAGTCTGATGGCTCTGGCTCTAGTTAATCTGATTTGGCTATTCTACCTTGATGCTACAAAATTCGTAGTCTCCTTAGGACATAAAGTGAAAAATATTAAAACTGATATAAGCCATTTAAATTTACAGCGGGCAAATAACTTTTTTGAGATGGACTGGGGTTTGCTCATGTGATGGTTTCTGATTAGGAAAAAACATAATGGGATCTGGTCAGTGACACAGGCTTCTGTGCACTGATACTACCAGGGCAGAACAGATCTACAAGGAGTGATTTGACCCCCAGCTTTGGAGGTGAGGCCACCTTCTTCTCTCCAACGACCTAGCTGGCAGGTACAGCCAGGATCACAGGGAACACAGAAGTGACAGAGCATCTGGGACAGGGTCTGTCTGGCTTCCACCTACACCCAAGAGCTGGGCAGTGCCGCAGCACTCTATGCTAGGGGAGAGCCGGTCACCCAGGGGTGCTGAGACAGGCTTGCAGGCCCACAAGAGGGACAAGTACCAGCCAGAGACAGCAGGATCAACTAACATCAGAGTAAACCAGATGGTGAAAGGCAAACATAGGAATGTTACCAACAGAAATCAAGGCAACATGGCAGCATCTAAACCCAATTCTCCCATAAGAGCAAGTCCTGGATACCCCAACACACCAGAGAAGCAAGATCAGGATTTAAAAATCAGAGCTCATGATGTTGTTAGAAGGTTTCAAGAAGGACATAAATTACTCCCTTAAAAGAACACAAGAGAACACAGGTAAACAGATAGAAGCCCTTAAAGAATTATAGGAAAGCACAACCAAACAAGTTAAGGAATTGAACAAAACCATACAGGATCTAAAAATGAAGGTAGAAACAATAAAGAAATCACAAAGGGAAACAACTCTTGACACAGGAAACCTAGGAAAGAAGTCAGGATTCATGGATGCAGGCATCAGCAACCAAATACAAGAGAGAAGAGAGAATCTCAGATGTAGAAGATATGATAGAAAGCATTGACACAACAGTCAAAGAAAATGCAAAATGCAAAAAGCTTGTAACCCAAAACATTCAGGAAATCCAGGACACAATGAAAAGACCAAACCTAAGGATTATAGGTATAGAAGAGAGTGAATTTCCAACTTAAAGAGCCAGCAAATGTATTCAACAAAATTATAGAAGAAAACTTCCCTAACCTAAAGAAAGAGATGCCCATGAACATACAAGAAGCCTAGAAAAATTCCAAAAAGATTAAACCAAAAAAGAAATTCCTTCTATCACATAATAATTGAAACACCAAAATGTACTAAACAAAGAAAGAATATTAAAATCATTAAGGGAAAATGGTCAAGTACCATATAATGGCAGACCTATCAGAATTATGCCAGAGTTCTTACCAGAGACTATGAAAGCCAGAAGATCCTGGGCCTATGTCATACAGACCCTAAGGGAACACAAATGCCAACCCAGGCTACTATAAATCCAGCAAAACTCTCAATTACTGTAGGTGGAATAACCAAGGTATTCCATGACAAAAAACAAATTGACAGAATATCTTTCCACAAATCCAGCCCTTCAAAGGATAATGACTAGAAAACACCAAAAAATGAGGGAAGGTACACATTAGAGAAAGCAAGAAATTAATTCTCTTTTAACAACCAAAAAGAAGAGAGCCATACAAACAACCTCACCTCTAATAAAAAATAATATCAGGAAGCAGCAATCACTTCTCTTTTATATTTCTTAATATCAATGGACTTAATTCTCCAATAAAAAGACATAGACTAACAGACTGGATACATAAGCAGGACCCAAAATTTTACTGCATACAGGAGATGAACATCAGGCACAAAGACAGACACTACTTTAGAGTAAAAGGCTGGACAACAACATTCCAAGCAAATGGTCCCAAGAAACAAGCTGTGTAGCCACCCTATTATCAAACAAAATTGACTTCCAATCAAACATAAACAAAAAAGATGAAGAAGAACACTTACATCAAAGGCAAAAATATACCAATATGAACTCTCAATTCTGAATATATATGTTCCAAATACAAGGGCACCTACATCAATAAAAGAAATTTTACTAAAGCTCAAAGCGCACATTGCACTCCACACAATAGTAGTGGGAGACTTCAATACCCCATTCTCATCAATGGACAGATCAGGAAAACACAAACTAAACAGAGAAACAGTGAAACCAACAAAAGTTATGAAGAAACAAATGGATTTAACAGATATCTATAGAACATTTTATCCTAAAACAAAAGAGTATACCTTCTTTTCAGCACCTCACAGTACCTTCTCCAAAATGGACATTATACTCGATCACAAAACAGAACTCAGCAGATATAAGAAGAATGACATAATCCCGTGCACCCTATCAAATCACCACGGACTAAGGCTGGTCTTCAATAACAACAAAAACAACAGAAAATCCACATATACATGGAAACTGAACAGCATCTCTTCAGTTTCTATTGAACAGTTATCTACTCAATGATAACTTGGTCAAGGAAGAAATAAAGAAAGACTTTTTAGAATTTAATGAAAATGAAAGCACAACATACCCAAACTTATGGGACACAATGAAAGCAGTGCTAAGAGGAAATCTTATAGCTCTGAGTGTCCCCAAAAAGAAACTGGAAAGAGCACACACTAACAGACTAAAAGCACAGCTGAAGGCTCTAGAACAAAAAGAAGCAAATATAACTAAGAGGAGTAGACAGCAGGAAATATACTCAGGGCTGAAATCAAACAAGTAGAAACAAAAAGAACTATATAAAGATTCACTCAAACCAGGAGATGATTCTTTGACAAAACCAACAAGATAGATAAACCATTAGCCAAACTAACCAGAGGGTGCAGAGACCGTAACCAATCAGAAAAATCAGAAATGAAAAAGGAGACATACCTACAGACATTGAGGAAATCTAAAAAATCATCATATCCTACTACAAAAGCCTATACTCAACAGAGCTGGGAAATCTTGAATTGGACAATTTTCTAGACAGATACCAGGTACCAAAGTTAAATCAGGATCAAATAAATGATCTAAACAATCCCATAACCCCTAAAGAAATAGATGCAGTCATTAATAGTCTCCTCCCCCCACCCCCAAAAAAGGACCAGATGGGTTCAATGAAGAGTTCTATCAGATCTTCAAAGAAGACCTAATACCAATACTCTCTTTTTTTATTCAATATATTCTTTATTTACATTTCAAATGATTTCCCCTTTCCTGGACCCTCCCTCCCTGAAAGTCCCATAAGCCCTCTTCCCTCCCCCTGTCCCCCAATAAACCCCTTCCTGCTTCCCTCTCCTGGTATTCCCCTACACTCCTGCTATGAGCCTTTCCAGGACCAGGGGCCTTTCCTTCCTTCTTCTTGGGCATCATTTGATATGTGAATTGTTTCTTGGGTATTCCGAGCTTCTGGCCTAATATCTGCTTATCAGTGAGTGCATACCTTGTGTGTTCTTTTATGATTGGGTCACCTCACTCAGGAGGACATTCTCTAGTTCCACCCACTTGCCTAAGAATTTCATGAATTCATTGTTTGTATAGCTGAGTAGTATTCCATAGTGTAAATATACCACATTTTCTGTATCCATTCCTCCATTGAGGGATATCTGGGTTCTTTCCAGTTTCTGACTATTATAAATAGGGCTGCTATGAACATAGTGGCGCATGTGTCCTTATTACATGCTGGGGAATCCTCTGGGTATATGCCGAGGAGTGGTACAGTGGGGTCCTCCAGTAATAGCATAACCAGACACACTGAATCTAATAGAAAAAGAAACTGGGGAAGAGCCTTGAACACATAGGCACAGGAGAGAATTTCCTGAACAGAATACTAATAGCTTATGCTCTATGATTAAGAATTGACAAATGGAACCTCATAAAATTGCAAAGTTTCTGTAAGACAAAGGACACTGTCAAAAGGATAAAACAGCAACCCACAAATTGGGAAAAGATCTTAACCAACCCTACACCCAACAGAAGACTAATATCCAAGATATACAAAGAACTCAAGAAGGTAGACTCCAGAGAGCCAAATAGCCTTATTAAAAATGGGGTTTAGAGCTAAACAAAGACTTTTCACCTGAGGAATATCGAATGACTGAGAAACACCTAAAGAAATGTTCAACATCCTTAGTCATTAGGGAAATGCAAACCAAAGCAACCCTGAGATTTCACCTCACACGAGGCAGAGTGGCTAAGATCAAAAATTCAGGAGAAAACAGGTACTGCCGAGGATGTGGAGAAAGAGGAACACTCCTCCACTGCTGGTGGGGCTGTAAGCTGGTACAACCAGTCTGGAAATCATTCTGGCAGTTCCTCAGAAACCTGGGCATGATAGGACTGGATGACTCCACTATACCAATACTCTTAAAACTATTCCACAAAATAGAAACTGATGGTCCAATACACAATTTGTTTTATGAAGCCACAATTACTCTGATACCTATACCACCCAAAGACCCAATAAAGAAAGAGAACTTTAGACCAATTTCCCTTCAGAATATCCATGCAAAAATACTCAATAAAGATCTTGCCAACCAAATCCAAGAACACATCAAAGCGATCATCCAGCATGATCAAGTAGGCTTCTTCCCAGGGATGCAGGGATGGTTCAATATATGGAAATTCATCAATGTAATCCATTATATAAACAAACTCAAAGAAAGAAACACATGAACATTTCATTAGATACTGAGACAAGGCATGAAATAAAAATATATATTTTTATTAGTTTTAATTATTTACATTCCAAATGTTGACTCACTTCTTGGTCCCCCCACCAACAGTTCTTCACCCCATTGCCCCTCCACTTTGCTCACCCACCCACTTTACCCACACACACCCATCTCACTCCTGCCTCCACTCCCCTGCATTCTCCTTCCCTGGGGCATCAAGTTTCTACAGAATGAGGCAGATCCTCTCATGAGGCCAGACAGGGCAGCCCTCTGCTATATATGTGCCAGAGACCATGGACCAGACCAATGATGCTATTTGGTTGGTGGCTTAGTCTTTAGGAGCTCCCAGGGATTCAGTTAGTTGATACTATTGGTCGTTCTATGGGGTTGTCATCCCCTTCAGTTCCTTTAATCCTTTTTCCGAACTCTTCCATAGGGGTCTCTGACCTCCATCCAATGATTGGTTTTAAGTGTCTGCATCTGTCTCATGCAGTTACTAGTAGAGCGTCTCAGATGATAACCATGCTAGGCTCCTGTCTGCAAGCACAATATGGCATCAGTAATAGTATCTAGGTTTGGTGCCCACCCATGAGATGGATCCCAAGTTGGGCAGGTCACTGGATGGCTTTCCTTCAATGTTTGCTCCAAAAATAAGTCTTAGGTTTTAAAAATAATCATTTGTAATTTTTTTTCACAAGTTATGTGAAAGTTATGGAGATAAACTAAGCAAACAATAAAATTATAAGTTCTAATTTTAAAATAGACATAATTTTAACATAAACCAAATTGCTTAAAGACATCAGCAGAAAAATGCAAGATTACAATTAGGTATAATATGATGGTTATAAAATTTTGTGGTATATTTTTAGTTGCTTCATTTTAAAAGAAAACCTCTGAGGTTTATATATTTATAGGAAAAACACTGATAATTTCATAACTTATACTTTAGAATATATGCTCACTTAGTTTAATTTTGATTTGAAATATTTAAAAGATATCACAGTGTTTCCATATTAAAAACATGAAAATATCTTTCTTTTTTCTATGACTCTCTATATTTATGTAAATAGGTGTGATGACATAACTTACTGTAATATGTGTCCATGCCAAAAATTTAAAAATATAGTATTATTAACTATAACCTATGCTAAGTAATAAATATCAATATTCAAATCCTATCTTCTTGTAATCATCTACCAATAATGCTTTTTCTTAAGTGATATTCAACTTTATATAAAATGAAACATTCTAATTAACTGTTTGGAATTGCTTGATAGATATAAAATTACATTCAGATCATTAGAAATATTTTTTAAATGTACTATGCGTTTTTAGTACACAGCCTATTGCCTGGCAACAACATACAGATTTTTTTTTTTTGGTTGTTGTTAAAACTTCTTATACTTTTCCTTGAACTTCTTGAGCAAAGGCTTTTATATCTCCAAACTGGAAATTACCCAAATTTCTGTGGAAAAATCTGGCCCATGTGTTAATAAGATGGCTTAAAATTGTTGGTTAACAGGCTCCCAAAGATTTACATTTAATATGCATAGAAGTATTATTGTTATTATCATTTCTAGTTATTTCTTTCCAGTTGCAATAAATCATGTCCTTAAAGTTCTTATCAATTCAGTCAATAATATGAAAACTTCTGAACAAAGAACTGTACTTAATGACTGTCCAGTCATCTCTACCTCAGTATCAGTCATAAAATTTTAGGACGCATCAGACATATTGGCTGGAATCTGAGCGACCCTTCTCATCTTGTCCCAATGCATCATTAGGACAAATACTATAAATGGGCATAAAGAAACTGTCTTTTAAAAGTATTCACTAATTTGCAGTCCTTAAATGGAACCCAGAGATTCACACATACCAGGCAAATGTTCTTCCCCTGAGTCATAATCTGCCCCTAAGAATACAAAAGTTTAAGATAAGAATATGCAATTTAAAATTTGTGTGGCAGAAGCCACAACTATGGGTTAGCAGACGTAACTGGCTCTCTGAGGTTTAACTGACAGTCTAGTGACTGCTACAGGAGGGCTTTGTGCATTCTATAGAAGAAGAAGGAAGATACTCAGTTTCCACATATTTTAGGTAGTGGGAGCAAAGCCAAATCTTACACGTGTAAATATGTACTTCACTACTGAACTACACTCCCAGCTTACATGGTCTTTTATTTTCTAAACTTCCACTTAATTAAAAGGATTATGAATTTGAACTTTTAGATTGATTTTCCTCATGAGATAGTACACATCAAGAAAATTTATTGTACAGTTGGAGGACTTGATATATATTATATACATATAGTTTAAATATGCACATTACTTTTATATGTAGAGTAAAAATTGACTCTTAGTGTTCTCATTTGAAAAACATCTAGATGCTATGGCATGTCTGCATTAACTTAACACTGACTTGTAAATATACGCTATACAGCTATACAGTAAGCATTTGTATAGTCATAGAGATTAGAATGTATCACTTCAATTCCAACTGCTAGTTATTAATAAAGAAAATTGCATCGGCTCACACACACCTTCACTGATATTGTGCTGTATGTGATAGCTTTCCTAGCACAAAGGATGAATTGATTAGTTGTGACAGAAACACTTAGGTAGTAAAACTTTAAGTATTTAACATATAGATTTTAAAGAAATGACATTCTGGGACCATTGAGATTATTCAGTTGGTAAAAGTATCTGCTCGCAACAATGTATCCTCTGACACCCAAGTCTGCTTTCTGGCAATTGTTTGCACACACACACACACACAAACACACACACAGGAGTGGGGAGGAAAGAAAATGCAAAAACTATTTTTTAAATGATGGTTCATTTTAATAACTACAAGTAGGAAAAATCACATACATCTAAAGAGCAAAACACTTGAAATAATCATTAAGTGTTGATGGACTGTTTCTTTAAGAAATGAAATGTCTACAGTGCATTCGCAAACTGACCATTAATAATATGCTTTTATTTCTTGTTTTGTTTTATTTATTTATTTATTAGATATTTTCTTTTTATTTATTTTTTTTTAATTTTCTACATTCTTTGTTTACATTTCAAATGATTTCCCCTTTCCCGGTTCCCCCCTCCCCATAAGTCCCATAAGCCCTCCTCCTTCCACCCATTCTCCAATCACCCCCTCCTACTTCTCTGTCCTGGTAATCCCCTACAATGCTGCATCAAGCCTTTCCAGGACCAGGGCCCTCTCCTTCCTTCTTCTTGGGAATGATTTGATATGTGAATTATGTCTTGGGTATTCAGAGCTTCTGGGCTAATATCCACTTATCTCCCTGGGAGCTCTTGGAATCTGGTTGGGTTTTGTTCTTCCTATGGAGTTGAAACTGCCTTCTGTTCCTTCAGTCCTTTCTCTAACTCCTCCATTGGGAACCCCATGCTCAGTCCAATGGTTGGCAGCAAGCATCCCTCTCTGTATTTGTCAGGCTATGGCAGAGCCCCTCAGGAGACAGCTATATCAGGTTCCTGACAGCATGCACTTCTTGGCATCCACAATAATGTCTGCATTAGGTGACTGTATATGTATATTTTCATTAAATTCTAAAAAGTCTTTAATTTTTTTATTTCTTTCTTGACCAAGTTATCATTTGAGTAGGGTGTTATTCAGCTTCCATGTATATGTGGTCTTTCCATTGTTTTGCTGTTATTGAAGAAAAGATTTAGCTGTGGTGATCTGATAGGATGCATGCAAGTATTTCAGTCTTCATGTCTCAGTTGAGGCCTGTTTTGTGATGGATTATATGGTCAGGTTTGGAGAAGGTACCATGAGGTGTTGAGAAGAAGGTATATTCTTTTGTTTTAGGATGAAATGTTCTATAGATGTCTGTTAAATTCTTTTGCTTCATAATTTCTGTTAGTTTCACAGTATCTCTGTTTAGTTTCTGTTTCCATGATCTGTTCATTGATGAGAGTGGGATGTTGAAGTCTCCCTCTACTATTGTGTGAAGTGCAATGTGTGCTTTGGGCTTTAATTAAGTTTCTTTTATGAATGCTGGTGCCACTGCATTTGAAGCATACATGATTAGAACTGAATGATTATTTTTGTAGATTTTTTTTCTTTGACAAATCTGAAGTGTCCATTCTCATCTTTTTTTGATAACTTTTGGTTGAAAGTCAATTTTATTCAATATTAGAATAAAATATTTTCTTGGGACCATTTGCTTGGAAAATTGTTTTCCAGCAGGTAAACACTCTGCTGGTAGTATCTGCCTTTGTCACTGAGGTAGTATCTGTCTTTGTCACTGAGGTGTGTTTCCTGTATGCAGCAAAATGCTGTGTTCTGTTTATTTGCCCAGTCTGTTAGTATGTCTTTTTTTGGGGGAATTGAGTCCATTGATGTTAAGAGATATTAAGAAAAAGTTCTTATTGTTTCTTGTTATTTTGTTGTTATTATTTGGAATTATGTTTGTGTGGCTATCTTCTGTTGTGTTTGTTTGAAGAAGATTATTTTCTTGCTGTATCCAGGGTGTAGTTACCCCTCATTGTGTTGGAGTTTTCTATTAATTATCCTTTGTAGGACAGGATCTGAAGAAAGATATTGTGTAAATTTTCTTTTGTCTAGGAATATCTTGATTTCTCCATCTATGCTAATTGAGAGTTTTGCTGGGTATAGTAGCATGGGCTAGCACTTGTATTCTCTTAGGACCTGCATGACATCTGCCCAGGATTTTCTGTCTTGTATAGTCTTTGTTGAGAAGTCTGGTGTAATACTGATAGATCTTTCTTTATATGTTATTTGATTTTTCCCCTTATAGCTTTTAATATTTTTTTGTTTTGTTTTCTGCAATTGGTATTTTGATTATTATGTGACAGGAGGATTTTCGTTTCTGCTCCAATCTATTTGGAATTCTGTAGGTTTCTTGTATGTCCATGGGCATCTATTTCTTTACGTTAGAGAAGTTTTCTTCTATACTTTGTTGAAGATATTTACTGGACCTTTAAGTTGGGAGTCTTTGCTTTCTTCTTTACCTATTATCCTTAGGTTTGATCTTCTCATGATGTCCAGGATTTCCTAGATATTTTGGGTTAGAAGCTTTTTTTCATTTTGCATTTTTGACTGTTGTTTCAATGTTTTCTATGGTATCTTCTGCACCTAAGATTCTTCTATCTCTTACATTTTTTTTGTGATTCTTGTATCTAGGACTCCTGATCTTTCCTAGGTTTTCTATCTCCAGGGTTGTCTCCCTTTGTGATTTCTTTATAGTTTCTATTTCCACCTTTAAATCCTGGATGGTTTTGTTCAAGTCCTTCACCTGTTGGGTTATGTTTTCCTATAATTTCTTGAAGGATTTTTGTGTTTCATCATTAAGGGCTTCTACCTGTACCTGGGTTTTCCTGTATTTCTTTAAGGGATTTATTTATCTTCTTCTTAAAGTCCTCTTTCATCATCACGAGAAGTGATTGTAAATCCAAATTTTGCTTTTCTGGTGTGATGGTGCATCCAGGATTTGCTATGGTGGGAGAACTGGGTTCTAATGATGCCAAGTAACCTTGGTTTCTGTTGCTTATGCTCTTATGCTAGCCTCCTGCAATTGGTTATCTCTAGTGTTGCCTGTCCTCTCTTTCTCTGGCTGGAGCCTGTCCCTCCTGTGATCCTGGTTGTTTCAGTACTCCTCAGAGATCTCTCTGTGATCCCGTGATCCTGAGATCCTGGGTGTGTCAGAGCTCCTGTGAGTAAAGCTGCCTCTGGGATCCTGAAATCCTGGTATGACCAAGCTTCTGAGATCCTGTGTTCCTTGGCATGTTAGAGCACCTGAGCATGTCAAGCTTATCCTGGGTGTTGTGAGACTGGGTGCAGAGCTAGAACCCAAAGTATGCTCAGCGCACCAGCTCATACCAGAAAGAAACTGTGCAATTGGTAGAGTGGGGTTTCCCTGGATCCCGCTGGTCACAGTTGCTCCTGGTGTTGGGGCTGATGCTCTGGCTTCCTAACCTATGATCCTGGGTCTGTTAGAACACCTAGGAGTGGAGCTTCCTCTTTATGTTTTTATTTCTATGTAACCAATGTATAATTTCTCATCCATTTCATTGTGCCTTCATACTAATTCCCATTTTCCAGCTCATATAATGACACATATTCTGATGATTGGTACTAAATGTAGAAAAAGTAAGTGTGCATTTGTGAATAATAAAGCATAACTTTTATGTTGTATTTGCTTTGTTGGAGAAAGAATAGATGTTATCGCTTTACTTAGAGTAGTTAAAAGAATATACATGTTTCCAAGTTTTAAAAAATAATTAATGCAGTTTAACTGGGACATTTGGTCTATAGTAGATAAATGGTTTTATGAAAGACTTCAGATTTCATGCATTTTGATAAAAGTACTGACCAAGTGAGAAACTGTATCACAAATAATTTGAGATACCAATAATACTAAAAACTTATCCCCTGACAAATAAATGGACAGAAAGGGTTTTATTGCATGTAAAAGTTGGTCAAATAACTGACAAGTACCAGAAGTACAAGAGACTTATGTGTGGTCCCAAGGAAATGGAGGGGAAGAAAAGGAAAGAGACAGAGCTTAGAAGTGATTCACTTAGTCCCTGACACCGTATTGTTATTTGAAGGGATTTATTTCTGAAAGTATTTCATTTGCTGTGATATCAGTTGCAATACATCACTCTTCTTTTTCATTTGTCCCTGAAGAAATAAACATATTTTCTTTTCCTTTGGGAAATATAACGGAAAGATTACCTTATTATAAGTGTAAAAGTAGGTCCAGATTATACATATTGGTATAAATACTTAGAGTTATCACTTACAAGCTTAAAAAATTAAAACACTAACAAGAAAACAGATAAATGATAAATGACACAGCACAATGAATTTCCTCTTCTTAGGTTGCCTATAAATCACTTTGATCTTTTGATACAGTTCAAAGATGTCATACCTAGAAACTGAATTCAACATAGACTCAGTTTATTGTATTTTCAGTCTACTCTTATGAACTTGACATATTGATAAGCCTTCAGCAAAAGCCTTTTCAGAAGGAAAAGCCATCATTATATTTTGGCCAGAAACTCAATTATTTGATATGTTGTCATATGAGTACACTTTGGAGACTCTAACCTCTAGATTGGTGTCATACAGATAAAGCCTTTGTATAGATCTGTTCTTTGAAGGGCTTTATTTCATAAAAATATACAGTCTTGCTTTCTCCCCCTGACTCAGTTTTAGAAATAAATCAACTGAGAGAAATTTTAAGGATTTTCAGACTTTCTCAGAATGGTTTTACAATGCTTCAAAATATCAATACATTTGGACCCCTTTAAGGAATGATTAATTTTGCAAACTGGCAAGTGACATATATAGTATTTCCTAATACATATATAAGTGATTATAGATAGCTACATATCCTGTCTCCTGTCACTGCCATGTGTTTAATTATTCAAATGTTGATTAATGTTAAACATTTTATATCTTCTCAACATTTTATAAAATAAAATATACTATTTATATGTCAAAATCATTGTGATCAATGCAGTATAAAATGCTACTTTGTAATACTTGACAAACATTACATAAAATTACATGTAAACATATGGATAACTGCATATCTTTTGTTGTTGTTGTTTTGTTTTGTTTTGTTTTCGAGATAGGGTTTCTCTGTATAGCCCTGGCTGTCCTGGAACTCACTCTGTAGACCAGACTGGCCTCAAACTCAGAAATCCACCTACCTATGCCTCCCAAGTGCTGGGATTAAAAGTGTGTGCCACCATCGCCCAGTTGATAACTGCATATCTTAGTAACATACAGTGTATAAGACTCTGAACTCAGTGTTGAAAACCTGTCAAGCTGTATTATTCCTTTTAAGTTATGTATTAATTTCAAGAAAATTAAGTCCACAATCTTCTCCTTCTTTTTCCTTTCAGACACTGCATGTGCATGAGAAATAAGATGTCTGCTTTATCTCATATTCATTCTGGGATCTTGAAAAACCACAAACCCAAATAAAGGGGCAGTAAGCAACAACCACTAATGGTAGCTGTTTTCATGGAACCAGAGATTGGCAAGTAGATAAGTCATAATCCCATTTCATTTAACCGTCACAACATTTTAGAAATTGGACAATTTTATAAAGCACATCTAACTTTGCTTGAAGATCAAGATTAATATGTCCACATGGATTCACCATATTACATGGGAACAATTACATTCAACCAAGTAATTACATATTACATTACTTGGTTGCATGCAAGACAAGAGAGAGCAGTAAGAACACGCATCACATCTTACATGTTTGAAATTGTGTGTGTCATTGATCTGCATTACCTGTAGGTGTTACAGTCTGAGACTCCTTTCTTCAAGGACACACATCTTTTAGCTTGGCCACTTTCCTTATGCTTCGGTTCTGTAGGCTTAGTAGGACTCACAATTCAGTATTTTACTGAACAGTTAAGTGTCTTTGCTAATTTCTTCCTAAACAATTTTATGATCAGTAGACTTGTATATCATATAAGGTTAAGGAGCAAAAATTGAACACTCTTATTTTCTTATGAAATAACAGAAACACCACCAAAGGTTGACTTTGGATGTATTCTCAGGCTAACTGTCTCTGAAGAATGAATTGAGCAACCAAATTGTTTGCCAATGTTTCAAAATGGGACAGCACATATACTATTATTATACAAAAGTATGAAGCAAGATATGTCTTAAATCCTAAATTCTCAGCTCCTTAACACATTACAATAATCATTTAAACTATAAACCATTTCTGTAGTTTTTACTTTTGGGTTTGTTTGAGTTTGTATAGTGTTAAAGCTAGCAAGTGTCTTAAAATAAAATATCCTTACAATAAATATTGGCAGTATATAAAGTAATCTCTAGCATAGCCTTCTTCTCTGTGTATTTCTTATAATGATTATAAAATAATATAAAACAGAGCTGAAAGTTATTTAAATTAGGCAAAATTAAAGAGTTGTGTCCTTGACATAGAATATCTTTTCTTGTAGGACATAAATATTAGGATATTGGTCTTTCTCTGTATTTTTAGTTTAGCACTTGAGGCTTCTCAGGAAAGGATAAATAAGTTATCATTTTTTCTTTTCTCATTTTATTTATTCTTCTCTCATACAATATATTCACACCATAGTCTCTCTTACTTCAAGTTGTCTGTCACCTCCCATCTCCCTGCAATACCAACCCAGCCACAAAGCAGTTGACCCAATCTGTCCTGCCTGCAAGAAGAGTTGCAGCAAGAGTGGTTCAGAGCTTGTGGGCGTGACCAACCAATGACTGGTCTTGAGGACCAAGCCAGGAGAGGGAGCTCATACCCAACACTGCCTGGATGGATTTTGGATGGTCCAGAGACTTGAGAGATTCAGTTCTAACCAAATGCAACTGAGAAAAAAATATTGCTAATACAGGTCTTAAAGTAAGAGAAAAGGAAGAAATGTTTCCAAATATATTTTTAAAAACCAACAGACCTTTATATTAAAGCTGAATAATGTCAGAAGAATAAAAGATAGGCTTGTTTTTCTTATCCACCTGAACATAGAGCTTATCAAGATAGTGCAAACTGAAGCAACTATAGAAAAAAGATCATATATCACAGTACACTAGGTGTAATGTTAGGGATACAAGCAAGATTCAACATACATAGGTAAAAATATGTAATTCAGCACAGAGTCTGCAAGTCAGAAATTACATGATCATTTCAGAAGGTGCAGGAAAGACTTTTGACCACATTCAGTTCCCAAAGTAACTGGGAATACAATGGAATCTCTTCAAGACAATGAAGTCTATCTGTAAGAAACCTATGGCCAACATTATACAAAGTGGGGGTAAAAGTGAAATATCTCCTTTAAAATAGGAAACAAGACAAGGGTATCTACTCTTTCCCTCCAAATTTGACATCCTTCTTTAAGCACTTGAACCTTACCCAAAATGTCAAACAAGAGAAGGAAATCAAAGACATTCAAATTGGAAAGAAAAATTTTTTTTTCAAAATTAGACAGTAGGATCTGATAGTACAAAGAGCCTCAAGATTCTGCCAGAAACTTCTTAGATCTAATAAATACCTTTAGAAAAATAACAGGACACAAAATAAACATACAAAAATCATTTATATCCAAATAATGAACAGGAAAAAATTCTGGAAAGCAACCTTACTCACAATAGCCTCAAACCCCCCCCAAAAAAAAACCAAACCAAAACAAAACAAAACAAAACAAAAAAAACCAGACAAAAATGTACCTAGGAATAACAAAGGAAATTAAAGGCCTTTATAATAAAAACTTTGAAATACTTATAAAGAAATCAAAGAAGATCCTAACAGAAGACTTCTTATGCATATTAATCAGCAGAAGTAGAATTATGAAAATGGATGTATTATTGAATGTGATTTACATGTTGCATGTCATCCCCACCAGAATCTTAATTGCATTCTACTCTGCAGTAGAAGTAAATCTTAAAGTCCATGTAGAGGCACAAAGGATTCCCCAAAGTGATGACAATCCTGAGCAGAGAAAACTATGCTTTGGAATCACAGTATTTTATTTCAAATTATATCACAAAGCCAATATTTAAATAGTCCTTTGACACAACATACAGGTGTGGTGATGGAATAAAACAAAAAAAAATCCAAGAAAAGCACACAGCTAAAATGTATAATTTTTGACAAAAGTTTCAAAGATACTCATTGGAGAAGAGAGATTCTTCAACAGCAATGATTCTGGGGAAAAATGGATACCTGTATGTAGAAAAATAAAATTAACCACTACCTCTCAGCCTATATGTAAGCCATTCAAAATATATCCAATACTTTATCGCAAGACCCAGAGCTTTGAAAGTGCAACCTGGATGATTTATGGACATACGTGTGCATTCCTGAAGGAGACTCCAACAACTCAGTCAAGAACTGAGAGACTGAAAATGGGTGTGTGAAAGTAGAAAGTTTTACATTGTAAAGAAAGTGACCAGCAGAGAAGACTACCCTCAGATTAAGTAAAATCTTTCACAGCTAAATATCTGGCTAGGGGTTAATGTCTAATGTACATAAAAACCAATGATCCAGTCAATACAGGGCCAAATTAAATGACCAGTTTTAAAAATGAAGAACAAATGACAAAGAGGCAGATGAAAACAGATCTTAATCATCCTCAGTCAAGAAGAAAACACAATTGCAGCACCTAATCCAAGTAGTTAGTATAAGAAGCAACAACATACACTGTGAGGAGGAGGCCAGAAAAAAAAAATTCTTATTCACTGCTCACCGAAGAGCAGTCCAGGCACTGCAATCTAAAACAGAACTACAGTGTGACCTAGATATAGATCTCAATTCTCTCTCGAATCTTGTTCAGAAACTCCATCTCTACTCTTGTATCTTAAAGTTTTTTCATATCTTTCCCTGTAGCAATTTGAATATTTCTGGTTTTATTTCAATGCAATTGATCTATATCAACAAATCACAATACTCCTGAGAACATACCAGAAGGAAGAAAAGAACATTACAGCGCGTCCTACATATCCATGTTTATTACAGCATGATGCACAGTAGATAAATTTTAGGATTAACCTAGTGTTCATCGACAGACAAAAATAATTAAGAAAATATTAAATACACAGGAGAGACTTTTAAGACATAAATAAGAATGAAATAAAGTCACTTACAGAAAAATGGAAAGAGTTGATGACTATTATATTAAGACATATAAACTATTATCAGCAAGTCAAATACTGTATGTTTACTCTCAGATATAAAACATGGATTTTTGTGAATGTGTGTCTGTGTGTGTGTGTGTGTGTGTGTGTGAGTGTGCATGTGCATGTGAGTGTGCATGTGAGTGTGCATGTGAGTGTATTTGTATGTGTGTGAGTGTGTGTGTGTGTGTGTGTGTGTGTGCATGTACACCCTGTATTCCAAAATGACCTGATTATCATACCTTCAACCTCTCTACATTAAGATCAGAGGTGTGAGTTACAAACTTCAGTAAAAATTTTATTAGGAAGTATTCATTGTACATAATGATGGATTTCATAATGACATTTTATTTGAGCACATGTTCTTTGACCATATTTACCCATTGCTCTCTCATGTTCTTAAACTTGCAGTACCACCTTTCCTCTTATGAAATAACCCATTATGACATTTTAGGAAATTTCATTACATGCATTTGTAGTTTGAATATGCCTTAGCTGAGGATTATGTTGCTGTGATAAAGCTTCATGATCAAATGTAACTTGGAGAGGTACAGATTTATTTTGGTTTGCAATTTTCAAGGAACAGCCCATCACCAAGTCAAGTCAGGGCTGCAACTCCAGGTAGTAACTCAGAGGCAGGAGCTGTTTCAGAGGCTGTAGAAGGATGCTACCTACTAACTTGCAATAGTACATAGCACCCAGAGATGGCACAGGAACAATGAACTGAGCCCTCGCACACTGATCATCAATCAAGAAATACCTTATAGACTTACCTATACACTAGTCATATGGAGACAATTTCTTGATTAAGATTCCTTCTACCAAGAGGATCTTCACTTATGTCAAGTTGCTATAAATTTACCTAGTACAGGGTATATTTTGTGAGCATGTATGTGCCATAGCACATGTGTGAAGGTCAAAGGATAATAAATAAATGCAAACTAGAAGGAATTTTAAATAAAAAATGTTGACATAAGTTTGCTGATATATTTTACTTATGTTTCCAAATTCCATCCTCTGAACAAATTATAAAGAATGACCAACCCAGTTATAATCAACAAAATATCATCCACATTTACTACAGTGATTTAAGATGTATTTCTCTTTGTTGTTGTTGTTTTGGTTTGGTATTCTTTCAGAGAGAGAAAGACAGAGAGAAAGACAGACAGAGAGAGAGAGAGAGAGAGAGAGAGAGAGAGTCACTATCTAGCTTAGTCATACCAACAGCTAATGATTCTTCTAGCTTGGGATTTAGGCTTTTGGAGTTAAAAGAACCAAGCTAGAATAATTTATTTTAATTGAAATAAAGAAAACGACTTCTTCTTAATATTCTTTACAATTTTTTTTCAACAATTCTAATGACTACTCAAAAACATTCCAGAAAATCCTAAGATCACTTTTGGTACAGGTATTAAGAGATGTGTTGCTGGGTGAATTCGAGAATGCCTGTCATCCTAGCATTTGGAAGAATAAGAAAAGAAAGTCAGATTTCCATGCCAATGAAGACTCCTTGTGGAAGCTACCTAGCAAGAACTTGGAGAGTCAAATGAGTCAAGATAGAAAGGATCCATCTACAACACAATTTCTGTCAAAGGATCAGAGAGTATTAAAAAGATGTCAAAAGAACCACAGAAACAATGTCTGCTGTGAGACTGTGTCTCTTAGAAATGTCAGAGAAGCTACAGTCATGAAGTCTCATCAAGAAGGCTGCTTAGAGAAGACCAGGAAGTAGACAAAAACAATAGACAGAACATGATAGGGGAAATCTCATGAGGTCTCAGTCCTAGACAAAGAAGTACAAGGAAGTAAGGATTACTGAGAGATGGAGAAAATGGTTGTCCCCAGTTTCCTTTTCTTTTCGCGGGGGAGGGGGGGTTCTGAGGAGCACATGTAAGTGTTTATTCTTCTTTTTTGGGTGTTTTTTGTTTTTTGTTTTTTGTTTCTACATTCTTTGTTTACATTCCAAATATTACCCCTCCCCATAAGTCCCATAATCCCACTTCCCTCCACCCATTCCCCCATCAACCCCCTCCCACTTCTCTATCCTGGTAATCCCCTACAATGCTGCATCAAGCCCTTCTAGGACCAAGGCCCTCTCCTTCCTTCTTCTTGTGAATGATTTAATATGTTAATTGTGTCTTAGGTATTCAGAGCTTCTGGGCTAATATCCACTTATCAGTGATTGCATTCCATGTGTGTTCTTTTGGTATTGGGTTACCTCACTTAGGATGATATTTTCCAGTTACAACCATTTGCCTAAGAATTTCATGAATTCATCGTTTTTAATTGCTGACTAGTATTCCATTCCATTGTGTGAATATACCACATTTTCTGTATCCATTCCTCCATTGAGGGACATCTGGGTTCTTTCCAGCTTCTGACTATTATAAATAAGGGTGCTATGAACATAGTAGAGCATGTGTTCTTATTGCATGCTGGGGAATACTCTGGGGATATGCCCAGGAGTGGTACAGCAGGGTGTAATGCCTAGTATTCTGAGGAACATCCAGACTGATTGCCAGAGTGGTTGTACCAGCTTGCAATCCCACCAGCAGTGGAGGAGTGTTCCTCTTTCTCCATATCCTTACCAACACCTGCTGTCTCCTGAGTTTTTAATCTTAGCCATTCTGACTGGTGTGAGGTGAAATCTCAGGATTGTTTTGATTTGCATTTCCCTAATGACTAAGGATGTTGAACATTTCTTAAGGTGCTTCTCAGCCATCTGATATTCTTCAAGTAAAAATTCTTTGTTTAGCTCTGTATCCCATTTTTAATAGGGTTATTTCATTCTCTACTCTAACTTCTTGAGTTCTTTGTATATCTTAGATATTAGCCCTCTGTCAAATGTAGGGTTGGTGAAGATCCTTTCCCAATTTGTTGGTTGTTGTTTTGTTCGATTGACAGTGTCCTTTGCCTTATAGAAACTTTGTAATTTTATGAGGTCCCATTTGTCAATTTTTGATCTTAGAGGATAAGCTATTGGTGTTCTATTCAGGAACTTTTCCCCTGTTTCCATGTCCTCAAGGGTCTTCCTTCAGTTTCTTTTCTATTAGTTTCAATGTGTCTGGTTTTATGTGGAGGTCCTTGATCCACTTGGACTTGAGCTTAGTAAAAGGAGATAAGAATGTATAGATTTGCATTCTTCTGCGTGCTGACCTCCAGTTGAGCCAGCACCATTTGATGAAAAGTCTATCTTTTTTTTTCCAGTGGATGGTTTTAGCTCCTTTGTCAAAGATCAAGTGACCATAGGTATGTGGGTTTAATTTCTGGGTCTTCAATTCTATTCCATTGATCTAGGATCTACCCGCCTGTCACTGTACCAGTACCATGCAGTTTTTAACACTATTACTCTGTAGTACTGCTTGAGATCTGTGATACTGATTTCCCCAGAAGTTCTTTTACTGTTGCAAATAGTTTTAGCTATCCTGGGTTTTTTGTTATTCCAGGTAAATTTGAAAATTGCTCTTTCTAAATCTATGAAGAATTGAGTTGAGATTTTGATGTGTCCCCAGTTTCCTAATTGGTTATTATGAGGTTCTCAGTCCTGTATGTATATACACATAACATTATTCAGTTTAAGCAAATTTTCTTTATATATTTAGAATACATATTTCATATAAATATGTTAAGTAATGTATCTGTTACATTTCTGTACAATAAAAACTAAAAACCAAAGCCAGAAGCCATATATTTGAGATAGAACAAAGGAAGGAGAACATGAGAGCAGTTCGAGGGAGGGAAGAGAAGGGAGAGTGATACAGTTATGGTTTAATTTTTAAAAAGCCCCTCCTACCTTTGCTGATCCCCTTTCTCTTCACAATTATTTTTACCTCTAAGTAAGAGAGAGAGAGAGAGAGAGAGAGAGAGAGAGAGAGAGAGAGAGAGAGATTGATTTTAAATTTCACAATATAGGAACCTAAAATAGCATCAATACCATGATGAGTTAGGCAAAGGCCTTCTTATGGAAATATTTCAGTGATTGTTCAGTTTGACTCATTAATTGCATATCTTGAAACAAGAAAACACTAAATATTAGGAAGGTACCAAATAAATTTAAATACTTATTTTGTACCCATTGAACAGATTTGCTATACAGATTAGTCTAATGTTTATTTGGGGGAAGAAATATTCTTGAGTCAGGCTCTTTATGTCTTGACACCCAGGTTGGCTTTCATCTCTCTCTGCCTTCTTGTCATGAACCAACCTTCCCTGCTTACCACCAGTGTGCCACTTAGAAGGACATTAGCTATGAACAAAGCATAGGAATTATGGTTCTGTTAAGACAGAGAAACTTGTAAAGGAAAAAAAAGTACTCCAGTAGGAAGTTTGCTTTGATCTTGCATAACATAATAGCTATTTGGAACCTGATGGCATGCTCACATAGTACCAAGCCCAGTGATAACAACTGAGCTATATTATGATTAAGAGAAAATATTGGCTAACATCAATATCATGTTGTTATTATGTCCCGAAGGTATACTATTCAATATAATATATAAATGATTATAAACAAATCAGAAGCAGTAAAATAAATAGAATTTTAATAGGATTGTTCAAGGTATAAATCAGAAGTTTCTTCTGTTTATGATGGCTTGCTGCTGGCTTCTTCTTCCTTTCCCTTTCAGTCTCTACACTTTGCTAAACTCATGCCCTTCTAGAACTTTTATTAGAATAACCTAAGTACTGCCATGTGATTGATCTTATAAAAAGAAAATGCAAGACAAACATAATCTCTCCAGGAAATTCCTGAACTCTGACCTTTAAGGGTCATAGAGAGCAGCAGTTTGTTGTTTTGGAAAGTGACCTGAGGCTTTCTCTTTCCTAAACAAACATTCAGATGTTTTCTCTATATTGGCTCTAAAGACCTCACTGCTAACCCATAAAGATCAATGGTATCCTGATATATTAAGCTTTATCGTTTTTGTGAATGAAATTCACAGGGAAAGGGATATATATATATGACACCCAGATTCTATAAAAGTTTTGCTTAAAATTTCAAAGTAACTGTATCAAAATATAATGTCTATAAGTTTCTTCAGTTAGCTATTTTGGAAATAAAAGTTGCAGAAAAACTCTTCAGTACTTTTAGTTGAGTGGATGTTTAAGGTTATCTTAAAACTTGCAAAACAATATTCATGTGATCAGTAGTTGATATAGAGACAACGGTAAATGATATATTATAAAGTCAACTTATTTAAATTGTGTAATATGAGAGAGACAATTCAAGAACTTTACATTTGTTCTTATGTAATTTAATGACTTAATCAAAATCAGAATGATTTCTTGGTCCTAATGGAAAATCTAGAGAGAATTCTACAAGCAGGTTAATAAAACATTTTTACTTCCATCTGTAGTGCAAAACAAATTCCCACCAAGGTACTTTTTGGTATCTACATTAGGTTTCTCCCAAAGGTCCAGATTTAAGGATCTCAGGACAGCCCTAACTGTAAAGGCAAATATGCCTGTATAAATTACACTGACAGCTTCCTATGGATGAAGAATAAGTTTCCAATCTTAGGATGGCATCAAGTCACATTCCAAGTTAATGTTACCTTGGAAAACTAAATATGGAATCAATACCTAAATGTTTAAGACAAGTCATTAAACTTACTGTATAATTTTAATATATCCTGTTTCTAGTAGATTTTTCCCCTTTGTCCACTATAAATCTGTTTCCAATTTAACCACAATGAATTGCAGCAAGACTTCAATTAAACCAATGAGTTATATTATCATTTGGTATACAAGTTCTCACAGTTGGCACTTACTTAAATTATGTGTGCGCAAATAAAATGAGTATAAATTATATATTCAGTTTGGCATGATATTGTACCAAATATTTGAATGTGACAAAGATGTGGTAATATATTTTGTATATAATTTGTAAAATACATGCTTCTGTGTGTGAATATACATGGATGTATTCACATATTGCTACAGAACTGAATTAAAAGTTGAAAACCAGGAAACAGAAACACAAGGCTTTCCCCAGAAGCAGTCGACAAATGTTGCTGTCCCCCTCTCCCTGCTACTCCTTTCTCATCAATGATGACCAAGGAAATAAAACTACTCAACTAAGCTGGGCGGTGGTGGTGCATGCCTGTAATCCCAGCACTCTGGGAGGCAGAGGCAGGCAGATTTCTGAGTTCGAGGCCAGCCTGGTCTACAGAGTGAGTTCCAGGACAGCCAGGGGTATGCAGAGAAACCCTGTCTCGAAAAAACCAAACCAAACCAAAACAAACCAAAACAAACCAAAAAAACTAAAACTACTCAACTGTCACATTAGCTAACAGTTCACCATGACAAACCCTGCTTTGCTGAGGCTCTAATCAGTGATTACTGTCTATGCAAACCTGTATCAGTGAGAAAAAATCTTAAGGCAGAACAGTTTGAAAATTCAAGGTGTTTAGACTTAGCAACTGGATTAAACACAATCTAACTACAAATTAGAACTATTTTAAGCAGTAAATTCTGGTAAAGACCCTCTCAATTTTTGTAAAACTTAAACAAACATTACACTACTGTGCAAATAAGGACTGAAGGACACCTTAAACTTGTGTGTTTAGATGCAGTTACCTCATTTCATCGCTGTGTTCCCATCTTGCTTGGTAGCCTGCCTTGAGATGAGTAAATACAATGATTTTGATTTGTGTTTCTGCTCTCCTTAAGCAGCAAACAGCATTCTCTAGATATTATAATTTCATTTTTCTCAAAGAATTCACATATAGTTATGGAGAATGGTTTTCCAAAATGTTTCCTTGTCAGCATACTATTTCTCTTTATATTTAAACCTTTTTTAAAATTGGATATATTCTTTATTTACATTCCACATGTTGTCCCCTTTTCTGGTCCCCCCCTCCCCTGAAAATCCCATACCCCTATCCCTGTTCCCCAATCAACCCTCTCCTGCCTCCCTGTCCTGGTATTCCTCTACACTGTGGGATCTAGCCTTTCTAGGACCAAGGGCCTCACCTCCCTTTAGTGTCTAACAAGGCCATACTCTGCTGCTTATGCATCTGGAGCCATGGGTAACCCCATGAATACTCTTTGGTTGATGATTTTGTCCCTGGGAGCTCTGGGAGTACTGTGTGACTCATATTGTTGTTCCTTCTGTGGCTTGGCAAACCCCTTCAGCTCCTTGGGTCCTTTCTCTAGCTAGCTCCTCCATTGATTATCCTGTGTCCAGTTAAATGGCTGGCTGAGAGTGTCCCCCACTGTATTTCTCATGCACTGCCAGAGCCTCCCAGATGGCAGCTATATCTGGATCCAGTCAGCAAGCACTTATGGGCATCGATAATTGTGTCTGGGTTTTGTAACTGTATATGGGATGGGATGGGTAGTCTGTGGATGATCTTTCCCTCAGACTCTGTACCACTCTTTGTCTCTGTATCTCCTTCAGTGGGTATTTTGTTCCCCTTTCTACAAAGTACCAGAGTGTCCATACTTTGTTCTTCCTCCTTCTTTGGCATAATTTAATATGTAAAATGAGTCTTGGGTATTCCAAGCATCTGGGCTAATATCCACTTATTAGTGTGCACACCATTTGTGTTCTTTTTGTGGTTGGATTTTCTCACTTAGGATGATATTTTCCAGTTCTATCAATTTGTCTAAGAATTTCATGAATTAATTGTTTTTAAGAGCTGAATAGTAGTACTACATTGTGTATATATACCACATTTTCTGTATCCATTCCTCCATCGAGGGACATCTGGATTCTTTCCAGCTTCTGACTATTCTGAATAGGCCTGCTATGAACATAGTGGAGCATTTGTCTTTATTACATGCTGGAGAATCTTCTGGGTATATGCCCAGGAGTGGTATAACAGGGTCCTCTGGTTGTATTATACCCAGTTTTCTGAGGAACTACCAAACTCATTTCCAGAGTGGTTGTACCAGCTTGCAATCCCACCAGAAGTAGAGGAGTGTTCCTCTTTTTCCACATTCTCTCCAGAGCCTGCTGTATCCTGAGATTTTTATCTTAGTCATTCTGACTGGTGTGAGGTAAAATTCCAGGGTTGTTTTGATTTGAATTTCCCTGATGACTAAGGATAATGAACATTTTTTAGGTGATTCTTAGCCATTCGATATTCCTTAGGTGAAAATTCTTTGTTAGCTCTGTACCCCATTTTTTATTAGGGTTATTTGTTTCTCTGGAGTCTAATTTCTTAAGTTCTTTGTATATATTAGATATTAGCCCTCTGTTGAATATAAGGTTGGTAAAGATCTTTTCCCAATTTGTTGGATGCTGTTTTGTCCTTTTGTCAGTGTCCTTTGCCTTACAGAAACTTTGTAATTTTATGAGGTCCCATTTGTCAATTCTTGATCTTAGAGCATAGGCTCTTGGTGTTCTGTTCAGGAAATTTTTCCCTGTGTCAATATGATGAATGATCTTCCCCAGTTTAATTTCTATTAGTTTCAGTGTGTCTGGTTTTATGTGGAGGTCCTTGATTCAATTGGACTTGAGCTTAGTTAAAGGAGATAAGAATGGATAGATTTGCATTCTTCTGCATGCTGACCTCCAGTTGAACCAGCACCATTTGTTGAAAAGTCTGTCTTTTTTCCTCTGGATGGTTTTTAGCTCCTTTGTCAAAGATCAAGGGACCATAGGTGTGTGGGTTCATTTCTGAGTCTTCAATCCTATTCCATTGATCTACCTGCCTATCATCAAACTCAGGGCTGAAATTAATCAAGTCGAAACAAAGAGAACCATACAAAGAATCAACAAAACCAGGAGCTGATTCTTTGAGAAAAATCAACAAGATACGTAAACCCTTAGCCAGACTAACCAAAGGGCACAGACAACATAAGGAGGCCAAAGGGATACAAATTGGAAAGGAAGAACTCAAACTATCACTATTTGCCGATGATATGATAGTATACTTAAGTCACTGTACCATTACCATGCAGTTTTTAACACTATTGCTCTGTTTTGCTTGAGGTCTGAGATACTGATTCCCCCAGAAGTTCTTTTACGTTGAGAATAATTTTAGATATCCTGAGTTTTTTGTTTTTCTAGATGAACTAAAAATTGCTCTTTCTAAATCTATGAAGAATTGAGTTTGGATTTTGATGATTTTTGCGAGATGACCACTTTTACTATATTAATCCTGCCAATCCAAGAGCATGGGAGATCTTTCCATCTTCTGAGATCTTCTTTAATTTCTTTGTTTTTTTGTTTTTCCAGACTATCTAAAATAAAATTGCTTTCTGAGATAGGTGTTTTCAATATTATGGATGACACAATAATGCATCATTTGCCATTATGAGAGACCATGCTAATGATTTATAACTAATAATAGCAATAATAATATAGGGCTTAATGGATTTAAGGTCGTTGCTATAGTGATGGCATTTTTACATTTTACATTTTACATTTTACATTTACAAAGGCATTTTGATATTTCTCAGTTGGTAAAATAATGGGTATCATTGGAACAATTGTGCTGCGAATTGAACAATACCCTGACACTGACCTAATAACAGCATTGATTTGAGTGAGGACCAGCCACAGTACACCATCAATGGTTGAAGAAATTATAGATTATTTTCAGATGTCACTTTGAATCTTCCTCTGCTTTTGAAGAAATGATTTACATATAAAATTTTCTCATGCTTGAAAAAGAGAAGAGGATGTAGGACATAAGTACAAATTGTCCACAGCATTGTCCCCAAATCTCTCTTTGATTATAAATACACCGAGTTCATGGAAGACTACAAACAATCAGCAGTGAATAAGAGATTTATAATTGGTATCCTGAACAATGAAGTATAAATGAATAGGAAGCATATTAGCACATTGTACAGAATTTTTAAAAGGGCATCATATTTATTTAATACAATAATTTGTTATGTAAATCAAGTGTATTTCTACTGATTTCATGAACATCATAATTTTCAACATTCATTTGAATTCAACTCAAAATATTTGTGCTGGTTATGTTTTTTTCTGACTTTTTCTTTCAGATGGAAAGATTTCTGTTGTTCGTGGTTTGAGAGACATCAGTTCATCTTGAAAGGGAAGAAATTGAAGAAAAGAGAACCTTCCAGCTTTGTAGCAGAAAGCAGGTCAAAGGAAGCACAGGAAGCAACCTGGGAAAGATAGACCTTCTAAAGACACTCAGTGATGGTTTGAATGAGAATGGGTCTCACAGGCTCCCATACTTGGTTGTTTCGTGCACAATTAGTAGAACTGTTTAAGAAGGATTAGGAATTGTAGCCCTGTTGAATGAGTGGTATATTGTCTAGAGAAGGAGTGATTTTGAGGGTAGGCTTTAAGGTTTCAAAAGCCCATTCCAGGCCAAATGGTTTCGTCCACCTTTGCCTGCTGTAGGTAGATCAGGATATAAAGCTCTCATCTATAGCTACAGAACTATGCCTGCCTGCTTCCCACTATGATGACCATGAACTAACCCTTTGAAACTGTATCTAAGCCCCCAATTACAACCCTTTCTTTCATAAAGTTGCTGACTCTTCAGTAGAATAGTAAGTAGTCTAAATGGCTACTGACCTGTCTCTCACTTCTACACCCTCTGTTTCACCACCTCCCACCAATGCCATCTCATAGTGAGACCCTCCAGGAAGTAATACACTTAATTAGGTCAGAGCCTGTATGGCATAACTGTATCTGGAAGTGTCCTCATAGACAAAGTCATTCAGAAACTTGTTTGGTTAATCCCATAGCATCTTTTAGTTCAACAAAGTTTAAGGACAAAGTTAAGGACATGATTAAGGATCACTGAGCAGATGTTATCTTAAGTCTCTTATTAAAGGTATGATAAGGAGTTTTCCAGGCTTATTCTAGTGTTCTTCTCTACTGAAACATCATAATAAATCCCATTATTATGTATAATTTATGTATGATAATGTCTTAATTAGGCTTACTATTACTATTGCCATGACAAAACACCATAACCAAAGAAATGTAGTGAGGATAAGATTTTTTCAGATTAAGCTTCCACATCCTAGTTCATCATCAAAAGAAGTCAGGACAAGAACTCAAGCAGGGCAGGAACCTTGAAGGCAGGAGCTGCTGCAAAAGTCATGAAGAAATGCTGCCTACAGTCTTGCACCTCTTGGCTTGCACAGCCTGCTTTCATATAGAGCTCAGGACCACTTCTCAGGGTTGGAACCACCATCAATCACTAATTAAGAAAATAAACTCAAGGCTTACTTATCATTCTGTCTTATGGAGACATTTCATCAATTGAGGATGCCACCCCTCTGATGATACTAGCTTGTGTCAAGTTGACATAAAAATGGCCAATAAAACTAATAAACTTATATAATTAATAAGCAAAACTATTTGAACATTAAAAATATACTCTAATTTCAGACAAAGCAGATGCCATCATTTTATCTCTGGGTATACAATAATCTGTTTTCTATTGCTAAAAACTGAATAACACAAGCTAAACATTTTAATAAAGCATTCTACTTTGACCCTTTATGTATATAAGTGTTTCATCTGCATGTGCAAATGCATGCCAGAAAAGGGCATCAAATCATATAATAGATGTTTGCAACCTATCATGTGGTTGCTGGGAATTGAACTCAGTACCTCTGGTAGAGCAGTCAGTGCTCTTAACCACAGAGCCCTCTCTCCATCCCCTCTACTTTGACTCTTAATCCTGGAAATGCAAGGCCAAGAAACCACATCTGGTACCATCTGTTTTACTACTAGAGTCTCTAGATGACACAGATGTGGCAAGCCACAGGGCTGTCTACTTGTATGTCTTTTTCTGGTCATCTCTTTCCTTGTAGAGAAACGAGCATTCATCACGATACCCTACCCTAGGGGCATTAATCATATCTAGATTATGCCTTAATCATGTCCAGAATGCACTAGCTCTGAATAACTTAATTAGATTAATTTCCCATTATTTTCATAGTTCAAAGTGGGGATTAACTCTCAAAGCCTTAGGAGGACACAGTCAAACCACACCCAAACTATAGCTAGGCAAACAAACAGGATGTAGTTTCAACATGATTTTAGAGCTATCATCCCTCATTTTTCTGGTAGAGTCCTGTTCTGGCCATTGCCAGCATGGGTGTCTGGCTTGAAGTAATAGAATCTTATTTTGGCTCAAAGCAGGAAAGTTTAATATTTACATTGATATTCTCTGTTAGAAAGCAGAAATTGGGGTGGTAGAATGCCGTATAATGCTGAGAAAAAGAGCTGGTGCCCAAGAAGACAGATGTTAATATATTCCCCAAATTTGAAGAATACGATCTGGCTGCAGAATGAGTTTTGCAATTTGTTGATTGAGCTTAGTTAGGTTAAGCACAGAGAACTGCCTACAGTGAACACTGGAACCAAAATGCCTTTAGCCAGCATTCTTTCCCCCTTAGTTAACCAGGACACATTTGGCAAGTATTTGGGAGGAGCACACCAAGGCAGCATATCAAGAAAATCCTCAGTTCCTCTTTCTCCAGTCTTCTCACACTTTTTCTATTTTTATTCTTCAGAATAACCTGCTACACAGTAAAAGTTCTAAATGCGCATTGCAGTCTTTGTCAGTCCTGTGATTGTTAAAAAGCTTGAGGCAAATTCATAATTACTACTCATAAGAGGACGGTACAGTTTTGTAATCGAATTATCTTCAACCCTATGCTTACTCCCTGCCCAATGTCCCCCATTATTTAGCTTTCTAACTGTCCCCCATTTTAAGTGCCATTGGGTTTGATGAGTTATGAGCTCCCTCACCTTTCTTTTACCTTCCCTTCTCTCCTCTTCCTCCTCTCCTCTCTATCCACTCTCTCTTCTCTCCCCTCTCTCCTCTCTCCTTTGCCTCTCTTCTTTCTTTCTTTCCTCTCTCTTTCTCCTCCCCTCTCTTCTCTCTCAAGAGATATATAATATAAGGTTAGTGAACACACATACTCTAAAATAGACTATAAAACAAAGTACAGTGAATGCCCAAAGACTGCAGAGGAGATGTGAAAATAGACAGCAGAGATGTTATGGTGAGGGCATTCCTAATCACAATTTATTATCCTGTGATATCCAGAAAGTCAGAACTATACAAGGGAAAGTAGTATTTTAGAGGTGAAGGAACATGAGTCACTAATACTGAGAACTATTAGGAAAGAAATGTCTATTAATATCCCTAAAGGTAGTGGCCAGGTGGCTCATACAATCAAGAGCTTTCTTTTTCTGTGTGTACACAATACATTTGCTTTGACTATTTTTAAACACATATAATATGTTATAACAACATATTGCATATGCTGCTTGCATATTATATAAAATATAAAAAGCCCATGAAGAGAGCAAAAGATGTCCAGCATGCTTGGAGAAAGAAATCCTGCCAGAAACCTGTCTTGTAATCAGCTTTCATATCGAATCTTGATTAGTTGGCACATATGTCATAAATAATTTATATACCTCCCCAAAGCATTTGGCTCTTAAATTAATTATGTGCCTTATGGCTATGAATTAGACACATTCAATAATCTTCTTTCACCCTAAGGCCCAGGTTTTTGTATGAGTGTATAAAAGAACCTAATATAGGAAAATTAAAACTTTATGAAATAATATGCCTGTAGAAGGCTCATTGGGAATAGGCATTATATCACAGTATTACTATTAGGTTTCAGATATTATAGACAAGGTCATCATATTTCTGTAGGAAATCACTTAGAAATGCAATTTTTAGAAATATAGCCTTCATGGAATGCTGTAAAGGTCTGAATACACTTAAACAAATGTCACAGTTGAAATAATTAAATCCCAACTGTTATTTATGTTAACAGTATATATTATATTGCTTTGTAAGTCAAGATTAGGAGGAATGATTTTAGAGCCACCTTCATTTCAAACAATTATGTGAGAAACTATATTACATGAAACAGTGTGAGAAAACAGGCAACTCAATGTTAGTTTTAATGATCATTTTAAAATCAGTCACTGTAATATTCTATTTTTTTCCTTATGTTGCATTTGGACAAATTCTTGACTCTATGCTTTCATGAATGAGTGAAATGACTTGATTGATATGTTTGAAAACACATTATAGAAGTTCACAATTTTATATTGGAAGTAACAAGGACAATATATTCTTTATTGTAAAGATAATTATATCTTTAATACATAATTCAGTATCATTATCGATGGAATTTAGATTAAGAAACACCTATTCATCAACTTCTCCCTACCAATTGTTCTGCAGATAAAATTTTTAGTGAACTCCAATAAGTTTTGTTTGAATTATGAAGAAGATGAGATAACTACAGTTTGGAAGATTATTTTCATAGAATTGCAAATGCATTGAGAATTGTAAGCATAATGCGCTTACTAATTTGTTTTCTATGATCAATTTATAATTGATATGAAAGTGGAAGAACAAGTCTGTTTCCTGTTGAGCACTGAGACTCAAATCTCTTCCTATAAATGGTTTAAACTAAAATGGGAAAACAGCAAACTTCAAAAATTGATTCAGAAGTTAATTAATTAATTAATATGAATTAATTGGCTTTTCTATTGCCCTAGACTTATTGTATTGCTGACAATTGTTTCTTCTGCACAATATAAATGTCGATGCTTTTCTGCAGATGTGAAGAATGTACAATTAAACAATTTTAAAAGTTCTTGTGTGAAATTTTAAATGTCTTATAATGCAGATTTTACAATGAATTAAATTACATTTAAAAAAATAAAACAGCTATGATGAAACACACATTATTGCACTTAAATGTTCTCGCTGGAATCCTAAGAGTTAATGCTGGTAAGACAATTCAATTGTAATGTAACTGAAGTATCACCTCCTGAAAACAGAATCTTAAGAACAGGGAACTGAACCTCTCTCTTGCCTGACAAGTAATTTCCATTTTGCCCCTCTTATTTCTGCAATTTAGCTTTATTTTCTGAGTGTGTCAATCAGAGTTCATGAGGAAGATGTTTTAATCTGTCTTATATGTTAAAGGAGATTAACCAAGGGACAAGCTGGCTCCTATTCCATTATTATTAATCAGATGAAGAGTCCTTTTACACAAAGGAAGAACTTGGGGTAATCAATGTAAAATTAAGACCTTTCACATATCGCATACAATTTACTTTCTCTTAGAAATATAATCCTAAAGGTTCTTACTCCAAGGAATTGAACTAAATACAATCATTTATTTTCATCATACATCTCTCGTCAGAATCATCTCTTGGATATGAAGTCCTGTATCTTGTGACCCTGTGAGTTAAGGTCTTCTAGAAGTCATTATAAGAGACATTCCATTCTCCCAGCATTTTAGATTTTTTTAAGGCAATTCAACATCACAAAATAGAAAATATTAAACTGAGAAACCATGAGTCAGAGGTATACTAAAACTTTCTCTTCACTGCATTTCTTAGTCCAACCAGTCTCTTTAGGAGAAGATTTCTCACTTTGTCATTGAATAAAGGAAGCCAAACAATGGAGAAGCCCCAGCTCACACATTAGAATGCAGCAGGGAAAACAGCAACATCTTATTGTTTTATCACCTCTAACAGAAAGTGCTGTGCCCTGTTTTAGTTTATTTTGGCATGAGACACAGCATTCTGGCATCGTTTTGAAAGATGGTAATTGGAGAATTTGTGTTGGCTTCAGGCCAGACATAAGCTAAGCATAAAATGCAGTAGCCAGAACTATGTGTTTAGAAACTTTGCTAATCCCAAAGAATAACAGATAATTATTATTGGAAAATGTACTCTCTCTCAGTACATTTAAGAAGCAGAGAAAGTGTTTGGATGTATAAAGTGCAAACATAATGTCACATAGTAAAGTTTAAAAGCAAGGCTGGTTATGTTTAGGGCTGACCATTTGGTACTAGATAACCAATTGGTGTGCTTTACCCCAGGGAAGACTATTTCTTTCACTCTTGGGCATTCCTTAATTTCCTATAGTTCTTTGTGTAGGGTTGAAATAATCTAAAAAAGAAAAATAATAATTAAAAAATAATTTTTAATTATTTTTACCTGCAGGAATGCAGGTAAATTCTGCTGGACAGTTCCTTCTTCAGCTTTTGGGCTGTTTGCAAAACAGGGTCTATCCAGCCCTGATTACTATTTTGATAAACAAATTCCTTTATCAGATGTGTTCCAGGGAGATCAGCACTTAGTTTTGTTGATCACCTTTCTGCTCTTATACCTGAGATGAACTTGTAAAAAGAAAAAGGAAAAGAAAAAGAAAGAAAGAAGCTGGATGGTAGTGTCGCACGACTAATCCCAGCACTCTGGGAGGCAGAGGCAGTCTAATTTCTGAGTGCGAGGCCAGCCTGGTCTATAAGAATGAGTTCCAGGACAGCCAGGGCTATACAGAGTAACACTGTCTCAAAAAAAAAAAAATCCCAAAACAAAGGAAAGAAAAAGAAAGAAAGAAAGAAAGAAAGAAAGAAAGAAAGAAAGAAAGAAAGAAAGAAAGAAAGAAAGAAAGAAAGAAAGAAGGAAGGAAGGAAGGAAGGAAGGAAGGAAGGAAGGAAGGAAGGAAAGAAAGAAAGAAAGAAAGAAAGAAAGAAAGAAAGAAAGAAAGAAAGAAAGAAAGAAAGAAAGAAAGAAAGAAATTTGAGCTCATAATATTCAAAGTCCAATCCATATTTGCGTTGACCATGAAGTTTTTGGGCACAATGTTAAAGCAATATATAGAAACATCATTAAAAATAGAAAAGAAACTGGGGAAGACCCTTGAGGACATCGGTGCAGGAAGAAAGTTTCTGAACAGAACACCAATAGCGTATGCTCTAAGAGCAAGAATTGACAAATGGGACCTCATAAAATTACAAAGTTTCTGTAAGGCAAAGGACACCATCAAGAGGACAAATCGGCAACCAACAAATTGGGAAAAGATCTTCACCAATCCTACATCAGATAGAGGGCTAATATCCAATATATATAAATATATATATATATCCAATATATATAAATATATATATATATAAATAACTCAAGAAGTTAGACTCCAGAAAACCGAACAACCCTATTAAAAATGGGGTACAGAGTTAAACAAAGAATTCTCACCTGAAGAATTTTGGATGGCAGAGGAGTATCTTAAAAAATGCTCAACTTCATTAGTCATTAGAAAAATGCAAATCAAAACAACCCTGAGATTTCATTTTACACCAGTCAGAATGGCTAAGATTAAAAATTCAGGAGACAGCAGGTGTTGGAGAGGGTGTGGAGAAAGAAGAACACTCCTCCACTGCTGGTGGGGTTGCAAATTGGTACAACCACTCTGGAAATCAGTCTGGTGGTTCCTCTGAAAACTGGGCACCTCACTTCCAGAAGATACTGCTATACCACTCCTGGGCATATACCCAGAGGATTCCCCAACATGTAATAAGGATACATGCTCTACTATGTTCATAGCAGCCCTATTTATAATTGCCAGATGCTGGAAAGAACCCAGGTATCCCTCAACAGAAGAGTGGATGCAAAAAATGTGGTATATCTACACAATGGAGTACTATTCAGCCATTAGAAACAATGAATTCATGAAATTCTTAGGCAAATGGATGGAGCTAGAGAACATCATACTAAGTGAGGTAACCCAGACTCAAAAGGTGAATCATGGTATGCACTCACTAATAAGTGGATATTAACCTAGAAAACTGGAATACCAAAAACATAATCCACACATCAAATGAGGTATAAGAAGAAAGGAGGAGTGGCCCCTTGTTCTGGAAAGACTCAGTGAAGCAGTATTCGGCAAAACCAGAACGGGGAAGTGGGAAGGGGTGGGTGGGAGTACAGGGGGAGAAAAGGGGGCTCATGGGACTTTCGGGAAATGGGGAGCTAGAAAAGGGGAAATCATTTGAAATGTAAATAAAAATATATCAAATAAAAAAAGAAGAGAATACAAGAGATAGTAGAAAGAATCTCAGGTGCTGAAGATAGCATAGAAAACATTGACTCAAAAGTCAAAGAAAATGCAAAATGCAAAAAGCTTCTAACCCAAAACATTCAGGAAATTCAGGACATAATGAGAAGACCAAATCTAAGGATTATAGGTATAGAAAAGAACAAAGATTTACAACTTAAAGGGCCAGTAAATATCTTCAGCAAAATTATAGAAGAAAACTTCCCTAACCTAAAGAAAGAGATTCCCATGAACATACAAGAAGTCTACAGAGCTCTAAATAGACTGAACCAGAACAAAATTCCCCCTGTCATATAATAATCAAAACACCAAATGCAGAAAACAAAGAAAGAATATTAAAAGCAGTAAGGAAAAAAGGTCAAGTAACATATAAAGGCAGACCTATCAAAATTACACCAGATTTCTCACCAGAAAGTATGTAAGCTAGAAGATCCTGGGCAGATGTTATATCAGCCCAGGCTACTATACCCATCAAAACTCTCAATTATCATAAGCAGAGAAAACAAGATATTCCATGACAAAACCAAATTTACACAAGATCTTTCCACAAACCCATCTCTACAAAGAATAATGGTTGGAAAATACCAACACAAGGACGGAAACTATACCCTAGGAAAAGCAATAAAGTAATCTTTCAATGAACCCAAAAGAAGATAGCCACACAAACAGAATTCTACCATCAACAATGAAAATAACAGGAAGTAACAATCACTTTTTAAAATATCTCTTAACATCAATGGATTCAATTACCCAATAAAAAGACATAGACTAACAGACTGGATACTTAAACAGGACCCACCATTTTGCTGCATGCAAGAAACCCACCTCAGTGACAAAACAGTCACTACCTCAAAGTCAAAAGTTGTAAACAATTTTCCAATCAAATGGTCCCAAGAAACAATCTGGAGTGGCCCTTCTTATAATAGATAAAATCGACTTTCAACCAAAAATTGTCAAAATGATAAAGAGGGACACTTCATACTTGTCAAAGGAAAAGCCTACCAAAATGAACTCTTAATTCTGAACATCTATGTTCCAAACGCAAGGATATCTACATTCATAAAAGAAACTTTACTAAAGCTCACATTGTACCCTACACAATAATAGTGGGAGACTTCAACATCCCACTCTCAGCAATGGACAAATCATGGAAACAGAAGCTAAACAGAGAGACATTGAAACTAACTGAAGTTATGGATGAAAAGGATCTAACAGATATTTATATTTATATTTATATTTATATTTATATTCTACCCTAGAGCAAATGAATATACCTTCTTCTCAGCACTTCATGGTAACTTCTCCAAAACTGACCATATAATTGATCACAAAACAGGCCTCAACAGATACAGGAATATGTACAAAAATAATTCTATGTGCCCTATCAGATCACCATGGTCTAAGGCTGGTCTTAAGTTCAAACAAAACAATAGAAAACACACACACCCATGGACTTTGAACAATGCTCCACTCAATGATAGCTTGGTTAAGGAAGAAATAAAAAAAGAAATTAAAGACTCTTTAGAATTAATGAAAATGAGGACATTCCATACCAAAATTTATGGGACACAATGAAAGCAGTGCTAAGAGGATATCTCATAGCTCTGAGTGCCTCCAAAAAGAAACTGGAGAGAGCATGCACTAGCAGCTTGACAGCACACCTGGAAGCTCTAGAACAAAAAGAACCAAAGACACCCAAGAGGAGTACACAACAGGAAATAATCAAACTCAGGGCTGCAATTGATTGACCAAGCAGAAACAAAAAGAACTATACAAAGAATCAATAAAACCAAGAGCTGGTTCTTTGACAAAATCAACAAGATAGATAAACCCTTAACCAGACTAATCAGAGAGCACAGAGATTAACAAAAATTAACAAAATCAGAAATGAAAAGGAAGACATAACAGAAACTGTGGAAACTCAAAAAAACTTCAGATCTTACTACAAAAGCCTATATTCAACAAAATTGAAAAATTTGGATGAAATGAACAATTTTCTAGACAGATACCAGGGGCCAAAGTCAAATCAGAATGAGATAAATCATCTAAATAGTTCCATAACTCCTAATGAAATAGAAGCATTCATTAATAGTCTCCCAACCAAAAAAACCCGGCAGGTGGGTTTAGTGGAAAATTCTATCAAATCCTCAAAGAAGACCTAATACAGATATTCCTCAAACTATCTACAAAATAGAAAGACAAGGAACACTATCTAATTCATTCTATGAAGCCACAATAATGCTTATACCTAAACCAAATAAAGATTAAACAAGGAAAGAGAACTTCAGACCAATTTCCCTTATGAACACTGATGCAAATATACTCAATAAAATTCTGGCCAGCTGAATCCAAGTATGCATCAAAGCAATAATTCACCAAGATCAAATAGTTTCATCCCAGGGCTGCAAGGATGGTTCAATATATGGAAATCCATCAATGTAATCCACTACATAAAAAAATTCAAAGAAAAGAACCACATGGTCATTTCATTAGATACTGAAAACACTTTGACAATATTCAGCATCCCTTCATGATAAAAGTCTTGGAGAGATCAGGAATTCAAGGCCTATACCTAAACACAGTGAAAGCAATATACAGCAAACCAGTAGCCAACATCAAACTAAATGGAGAGAAACTTAAAGCAATCCCACTAAAATCAATGTCCAGCCAAGGCTGTTCACTCTCTCCCTATCTTTTCAATATAGTACTTGAAGTCCTAGCCAGAGCAATTAGACAACAAAAGGAGGCTAAAAGGATACAAATAGGAAAAGAAGTAAAAATATCACTATTTAAAGATGATATGACCATAATCTTAAGTGACCAAAAAAATTTTACCAGAGAACTCTAAAAGCTATACACAACTTCAGCAAAGTGGCTGGATAAAAACCTAACTCAAACATATCATTAGCCTTCCTCTACTCAAAGGAAAAACAAGCTGAGAAAGAAATAGGCAAAGGACACTCTTCGCGATAGTCACAAAGAATATTATATACATTGGTGTGACTCTAACCAAGCAAGTGAAATATCTTCCAGCCTCTGAAGAAAAATAATCAAAGAAGATCTCAGAAGATGGAAAGATATCACATGCTCATGGATTTGCAGGATTAATATAGTAAAAATGGTCATCTTGCCAGAAGCAATCTACAGATTCAATGCAATCCCCTTCAAAATTCCAAATTAGTTATTCACAGAGCTAGAAAGCACAATCTGCAAATTCATTTAGAATAGCAAAAACCAAGGATAGTGATAGCTATTCTCCACAAAAAAGATCTCCTGTGGGAATCACCATCCCTGACCTCAAGCTCTTCTACAAAGCATTAGTGATAAAAACTATATGGTATTGTTACAGTGACAGAGAGGAAGATCAATGAAATAGAACTGAAAAACCAGAATTAAACCCACATACCTACAGTCACTTGATAATTGACAAAGGAGCTAAAAACTTCCAGTGGAAAAAAGACAGAATTTTTAACAAATGGTGCTGGATCAACTGGAGGTCAACATGTAGAAAAATGCAAATTGACCCATTCTTATCTCCTTGTACAAAGCTCAAATCCAAGTGGATCAAGGACCTTCACATAAAACCAGATACACTGAAGCTTATAGAGGAGAGAGTGGGGAAGAGCCTTGAACACATGGGCACCCGAAAATTTTCCAGCATAGAACACCAATGGCTTATGCTCTAAGAACAAGAATCGACAAATGGGACCTCATAAAACTGCAAATATTCTGTAAGGCAAAGAACACTGTCAATAGGACAAAATGGCAACCAACATTTTTTGGAAAAGACCATTACCCATCCTACATCTGATAGAGGGCTAATATCTAATGTATATAAAGCACTCAAGAAGTTAGACTGCAGAGAGTCAAATAACCCTATTTAAAAATGGCATATAGAGCTAAACAGAGAATTCTCAACTGAGGAAACTTGAATGGCTCTGAAGCACTTAAAGAAATATTCAACATCCTTAGTTATCAGGGAAATACAAATAAAAACAACCCTGAGATTCCACCTCAAACCAGTCAGAATGGCTAAGATGAAAAACTCAGGGGACGGCAGATGCTAGCAAGGATGTAGAGAAAGAGGAACACTTCTCCATTGCTGGTCGGATTGCAAGTGGTAAAAGCACTTTGGAAATCAGTTTGGTGCTTCCTCAGAAAATTAGACATAGTACTACCTGAGGACGCAGATATACCACTCCTGGGCATATACCCAGAAGATGATCCAACATGTAATAAGGGCACACGCTTCACTATGTTCATAGCTGCCTTATTTATAATAGTCAGAACATGGAAAGGACCCAGATGTCCTTCAACAGAGGAATGAATACAGAAAATGTGGTATATCTACACAATGGAGTACTACTGGGCAATTAAAAACAATGAATTCATGCAATTCTTAGGCAAATAGATGGAACTAGAAAGTGTCATCCTGAGTGAGGTAACCCAATTACACAAAAACACACATGGTATGCACTCACTGATAAGTGGGTATTAGCCTAAAAGCTCAAAATAAACAAGTTACAATTCACATACCACAGGAAGTTCAAGATGAAGGAAGACTGAAGTGTGAGTGCTTTGGTTTTCTGAAAAAGGGAACAAAATACTCACAGGAGCAATTATGGAGACAAAGTGTGGAGCAGAGACTGAAGGAAAGGGCACCGAGAGACTGTCCTACCTAGGGATTCATCCTATAAACAGTCACCAAACTCTGACACTATTATAGATTACAAGAAGTGCATGTCAAAAGGAGCCTGATATGGCTGTCTCCAGAGGGACCCTGCCAGAACCTTACAGATACAGAGGCAGATCCTAGCAGCCAACCATTGGACTGAGTGTTAGGTCCCCAGTGGAGGAGTTGGAAGGACGATTAGAGGAGCTAAAGAGGTTTTCAGCCTCGTGGGAAGAACAACCATGTTGGCCAACCAGATGCCCCAGGGCACCCAGGGACTAAGCCATCAACCATGGGGTCCACATGATTCCAGCCAAAAGTGTAGGAGAGGAATGCCTTGTGGAGATATCCTTGGTCCTATGAAGGCTCAATAGATGCCCCAGCTTGGGGAAATCGAGGGAGGGGGTAGGTGGGAGTGGTTTGGGTGGAGGGGCATATTCTTGGAGGCAGGGCATGGGAGTATGGCTTGGGGTTTTCTGGGAAGGAGGAAACTGGAAAAGGTACAACAATTGAAATGTAAAGGAAGAATATATTCAATAAAAAAAATTTCCAAAAAGAAAAAAAAGACAAGTGAGAGATTTAAGTTTCAAAATATTTCATAGCTATTTAAGGCATTAGTTTCTACAAGTTAAAACTTTGTTCTCTTAGTTAATGTTTTTGGTTTGATATTTAGAGATAAAAATTTAGATAATAGTGACAATTAACATTTTCTTGATTATCTGAAGATCATTAGGGCTAATTAGTCCATAACTGCACATGGCTAAGACATTCCATTCCAAAAGCTTCACTGTGTTGGAATACCAATGAGCAAAAGAAACTCAGTTCTATCACAAACTCCACTCTGCCCAATTCTCCTTCCTCATATCTGTTTTTGAGAATGTGATCTGCTGAAGAGCCCTGTAATTACGCTTAGGTGACATAGGCATAAGAGAAACATTGTTTATTCCCAGTTATCTGGATGAAAAGAGACAATAAAACATATATATGTATATATGTATATATATATATGTATATATATACATATATATATATATGTATTGTATGAGAATGTATACAATTGGCTTATGTTGGGCTGGAAGCCCAACAGTAGCTGGGTGCACATGACAGAGCCAGGAAGCTTTGAAACTGTTTGTCCCTCCATGCCAAGAGCCTCAACACCAACTTGATGTTCAAGACCTGGAAAATTCTTGGAGCCATTGCTGTGCAGTCCACCTTGAAGGGCTAAAAAGTATGGGTTATGATGTGCGTGAAATAAGACAGCAGAAGCAAAAACCAGTAACAGGGAAGGAAGCAAACTTTGTTTTTGACCAGGGACATCCTTATATATAATTGCTTCTAGAAGGTGCTTCTCACTCTGGGGGGAACTCCTGTCTTTCTTAGAAACACTTTCACATACCTTCCCATACTTCTTATTTACCTTAGATCCAATGTTAAGAGTTGGGATGAACCATCATGTCTGTAAATCAGTAATATTACAGAAAGCCATGTTACAAAAAGATGATTTAAAACAAAAGAATAAATTTGATCTTCATCTTTATTTAACAAAACAGTTCTGCTCTATTGATAGTGTTTCCTCAATTCTGGTTTCATTTTTATAATCCATTAATCCATGCAACAAAATGTCTAGAAACTATTTTAAATGGTAGCCGTAGTAACAAAATCTTTGCCCTACAAATTTTGCAAGCTAAGCACCAGACACAACCAGAAAAAAAAATGAACTTTTGTAAACTGTAAGTTTCTTGTGTGTGTGTGTGTGTGTGTGTGTGTTTGTAAGTTTTGAACAGGAAGCAGTCACAGTCTTAACTTTTTAAAATGATATCCTATACTATTTATTCTTTGTATGTGAATCTCACAACATTGCTCATGTATTTACCTTGACAAATATTAAATGATTATCGCTTTTTATGGTTTGAATGTGGAATGCTCACCCGGATGCTGGGAATCCTATTTGGGAAGGTTGTAGCAACATTTAGAGAGTATAGTCTAGGAGAGCAAGCTAGGTTACTAGGGGATAATTCATTGTAGATATTGTGTCCCTGTTCCCCTTTTGTCCCTGTTTGCTTTCATTCTAGTCTAAAGTGAACAACTTTCATCCACACAGTTCTATGGCTACACAGTCATCTAGGCAGCAGCCATGTCACTGTGGACTGAACCTCTCAAACTGAGAGAAATAAAAATCACCAAGTCACTTTTCTTGAGTATTTGACTGTAAAGGTAACTAAAACTGGATAAACAATGTATTAGTCTATGAATTCTGCATATCTTTTTGAATTTCTGCACTGCCATCTTTTTCTTATTCTGTGGGTTATTAAATAATAAGTGTGAGTCCTTAACAATGATCATTTGATGATAAAGTAAAACCTAACAGCTATAAAAGGGACCAAGGAAGAAAAAGTATGAGGATGGGGTGGAGATGGAGGCCAAAAAGGTACATAGGTCATGAAAGAGGAAAACGTCTGCAGGCGGCAGAGTATGAGTAGAGATCAGGAACAATAAGGAAAAAAGAGAGACTGGGCACATAAGAAGGGGAAGGAAAATTTCCTACTATTATAAAAACTCTATAGTAACATCTTGCATACTCATTTTTGCAATGAAGATAAATACAGTGGTTTTATGCACTTGTCAACAGTGCTTGCTGCTGATAGTCTTTTGAATGTTTATCAAGAGCATAGCAGGTCCTTACTGTATTTTACTTCAGTCTTCCATCATTCCTAACAGCTACATTTGTGTGCTTCTAGCTGTTTGGGCATTCTGAGCCCCTATTTTGCATTGGTAACTTTTCATATTGTTTGCAAGTATTTCTGGTCTTTTCTTTTGTGTTGTTGTTGTTGTTGTTGTTGTTGTTGCTGTTGTATCTGCTGTTGTTTGTGAGAAAAAAGTCTCTACATAGCCCTAGCTGTCCTGGTACTCACTATATCGACCAGGCTGACTTCAAACTAACTGAGATCCACCTCTCTCTGCCTCTCAGCTGCTGGGCTTAAATCTGTTTATCACCACACTCAGCTAAGGATTTCCTTGTATATACTGTTCCTGTTCCTGCATGCTTGATCACTATTTTATTACAATGATACATTTAACAAAGCATGACTCACTGGTTTCTTTCCTCATGTAGTGTTTGATGTCCTAAAAAAAAAATCTTCTTCTGCTCTATTAAATATAATATCCTATGTCATCTAAAAATCCTATGGTTTAATCCTTCTCCTTCATAATTGCTTTTAGAACAAAAGAGGAAGCTTTTCTATCTTTGTACATGGCCACTGAGCTCACCAATGTTCAAAAGCTGCTTCTCTGTAATAACATCTTTATAAACATGTTCCTGAGTTCTTGAGTTTTCTGCTCTTAATTTTTGTTTTATAATCTTTATGCTAAAACCGCATATTATGAATTTTTAAGTTTATATTAATCTTTTTATTTGAGAGAACGTCCTCACGCTGCTCTTCAGTAGTGGTCTAGATCTTCTTTGTTTATTCATTCATCTATTTTTGTGTGTGTGTGTGTGTGTGTATGTGTGTGTCTGTGTGTGTGTGTGTGTGTCTGTGTGTCTGTGTGTCTGTGAATAAATAAATATCTATAGAGGAATGAATGAGTGATATATAAATAAACTATAGTATCAGCCTGTGAGGTTATAGTTTTGTAATTTTAGTTGACATTACATTAAATTTACATTGCCAAACTTTCTCACAACTGCTTAGGTCTTTCATTTGTTATCTGCTGATATGTTTTGTATAGTTGAGAAACAAGACTAATTTCCTGTGCCATATCTCAAACATATGGTATGCTGGAAGAAAAGAACAAAATTGAACAACCTGAGTCTTAACTTAATCCCCAATTAAATGAAAATTCCAAGTTTAAATTCCAGATGTAAAGCCGTGCAAGTTTTCCCTCAAATCAAAATGAATTGTCACATAAATCTAAAATCTAAACATCATGCTTAAAATGTTACTTAACACCTCAGTGTCTGACACTGATTAATGATGCATTCTCCTGGGGCAGTCTTATTTCAAGGTAGAGGTCTTCCATGAAATAAGAATTATAATCTCTTATAAAGAAATTCCAAGATGACAGAAAAAGAAAGTTTATTACATTTTTTTTTGATGAAAGCTACAGGGGAATACCTCAGAACAGCTTATCTTACTAGCATTTAACATTGCTATGTGATATAAAAAATTATTTCCTAATAATTTGTGCTTGTATTTTAAATCTTCTTCTGGATTTTATACACACATACACACACACACACACATGCACAAGCGCATATGTGTGCATGTGCGTGTGCGTGTGCATGTGTGTGTGTGTGTGTGTATATGATCTTACCCGTATAAGCAGATACACTACAACAACAAACAGAAATAAAACAGAGGCACAACATAATTCTAAATTTCTCTCTGTCCCTCCCTCCCCTCCTCTGTGTGTATGTGCTGCTCCTCTCTGTCTCTGTCTCTCTGTCTCTGTGTCTCTCTCTGTCTCTCTCTCTCTTCCTCTCTCTCTTTCTATGTCTGTCTCTCTCTCTTCCTCTTTCTCTTCCTCTCTCTCTCTTCCTCTCTCTTCTCTCTCTCTCTCTCTCTCTCTCTCTCTCTCTCTCTCTCTCTCTGTATTCAGCTTTTCCTCCTTCCCCACCTTCCTTTCTTACCTCCCTCTGTCACAGGCACACACACACACACACACACACACACACACACACACACACACACACAGTGTTTTCATAACTTATTCTCTCTTAAAGATGTACTTCATTCCCAATACTCCAGCTGTTGCCCAGGGAGCTTTAACTTCCCTCTTCCTCGGGTTTCCTGGCACTCCCTCACTTGTTCTCCTAGTTCCCTTAAATCTACTCATTCTTCCCATTTGAATCATTTCACAGGACTTCTCATCGCACCGGGAACATTTTTACTCTCCTTTGTTTTCCTTGGGTCTTTTGCCCCAGCATCTGCTATACTCCTTGCTTAGGAACAAAATGGAGTTGGAAGGGCTATTCAAAGGAACTGCACTTGAAGTGCTTAAGTATTGCCTGAATCCTTCCTCCTCACTGCTGAGGATGTTTTCTCTCCCAACTCTCATTCCTCACACTGATAGCACTGGAGCTCCCACTTCCATCTATCCATGTGACTGGCTGGTATGCTTTATTAACTGCGATGGTTAATATTGAATTCAACTTGGCTGGGTAGAAAATGCACAGAGGAGATTAGTGAAACTCACCACATGTGTCTGCGGGAGATGTTCCCAGAAATCATTAACTAAGGAGGTAAGAAACATCCTTAAGTGTCTGGCTCGGATCATGCAGCCTGGGAACCTGAGTGGGTTAAAGAGAAAGAGAGACAAAGAGTCCAAGGATGGTGGTTTTCCTTCTTTTGGCCTCCTGGCTACCATACAGTAAGCCACCTCTACCTTCAATGCTGTGATGTTTTGCCAAAATATTGGAGCCAGTAGACGATGGGTTTAAATCTCTGAAGTCACAAGCCAGAATAGGTCTGTTCTTTCTTAGTTATTTTTCTGAGGTATTTGTCACAGTGATGAAAAAAAAAAACCTAGCATATTGTCTTAGGGTTTCCATTGCTGTGAAAAGGCACCAGAAAGGTCATTTAATTGAGGCTGGCTTATAGTTTCAGAGTTTCAGTCCATTATTAGTCTGGCAGTGTCCAGGCAGACATGGTGTTAGAGAAGAGGCTGAGAGTTCTACACCTTGATTTTAAGGCAGCAGGAGACTGTCTACACTGAACACAGCTATGAAACCTCAAAGCCCTTCTCCCACAATGACACACTTCCTCCAACAAGGCTGCATCTGCTCCAACAAAGCCACACCTCCTAATACTGTCACTCTCTATGGATCAAGCTTCAAACACACTAGTCTATGGGCGACATACCTTATAAGAACACCTACAGATAGTCTGTGCTCCTTCTGTACAGTCTCATGTAGAGAGACACTTAATAAATTTGTTCATAAGTTCTAATTTTTAAATATTTATTTGATTTTGTGCTTTGACAACTCCATACGGGTATAGGATGTGTTTTTAATTCTCCCCACACTCTCTTGCAACTATCTCTTCCCATGTTAACCTCTCATTGCCACCGGTCTCTTTTTGAGAGTCATGACTTTTGGTATTATCCTATGACCCATTTACTTTAACCAGGACCCTCTGTGGGAAATTGGAGGTCTGTCTTTTGGAGAGCAATCTATTGCAGGTCACCCATAGACATGCACCTGGAAGTAATGACTCTTTTGCTCTCAGAATTCATCTGTCAGTTAGCATTCTGTTTTAATGTACTAATAATTCTAGCAGAAATAGGCTTTAACTTTTTTGCTATATATAATGTTGATTAAATGCTGCATAATGGACTGAAGAGAGATGGTTCAGTGGTTAAGAGCACCAGTTGTTCTTCTAGGGGACCTGGGTTCAATGCCCAGCACCCATAAGGCAGCTTATAATTGCCTGAAACTCTACTTACAGGGCATCTGGTAGCCTCTTCTCGAGTCTCCTGGCTTCCAAATGCACCAATTACACATGTGGTTCATAGAAACACATGCAGGAAAAACACCAATACACATAAAATAATGAAATAATTTTAAGTATTATGTAGTAAAAAATACCTCAAACCCACCAGATAGAAAGATCTGACAATTGCTCACATTTGGAGAAGGCACTTGCTTCTAGAATATAGATTAAGTATGGCATCAAACTGAAGAGCATTAGAATCAGAATATTATCAGGATCACTAATTCTCCACCAAGAAGCAGAACACCATGAATGTTGTTTGATTCAACTTAGGAGACTGGCTGACTTAGAATCCAAATGTTCTTTTTTGCTCATGGATGCTGCATCCCACATTCTTTAGCATACCAGACAAAAGTATAATTAGGAGTTCACACCTCACTATTCATCTCAATACTCAAAAATTCACACAGATAAACATTTGAACCAACTGTCTTATATATTCTTCTGCTGACACACAGAATCATATCCACATGTACATAATTGGGGACACTCCCATCATCAAATGCAACATTATCCACACATGTCACAAACAGCCACTCTTGACCAGCTGCTCTGTCTTGTAGGTCACACTAGTAATGTGACCCAGACATGAAAGACAGAGTTGGAAGAGGAGCCAACTCAAGTCTGATTTGGGTTGATAGTATGAGTCAAAAAGCATCTAGAATGGTTTCTGCAAAACAGGGCAGGGCTGACTTAGCTCTCCCTTGAAGCTGATCTCTGCTTGTCCTGTTTTCACCATGGAGTCTGTCAACACTATAAGAGACAGCTTTGGAAACTCTAAAGTGAATTCTGTGAGTCACAAAAGCCTAAGTCTTGAGTAGGCTCCGCTGTTCCTAAAAATCGAGGCTTATAAAACCATTGCTTGCCTGCTGTCCAACAAACTCCAGAACAAATGTATAACAGAAAAGATAATGCTGTTAGGGTATTGTGAGCATACTTAGGGAAATAAAAGCAAATAGTTATATCCTGGAACTAAATTCAAACAATAAGGTCAAGTTGAAAGATTTTGCTTCTTTCTCTAATAGTCTCTAAGCCCCATTCTCTCTCTGTATAATACATTATTTTATTACTGTATATAAATCATACTTTTGGCTCTAAATGACATGGAGAGAGTAGAAATACTAAAAATACTTTTTCAAGTTGGCTCTAAGGAATTGGGGATAAAATCCTGGCTGCAGCTTGGATTTTGGCTCAAGGTCTATTATTAAAACCACGGAGGTAAGTAAGTCTCTCACATGCCCTGTGCCTGCTTTCCACTCATGTAGAAAGCCATGGATAGGGTCCAGGTCCTGCAGATCTACGGCTATGAGACATGAGTTAAACATATAGGTACACAGGAAATATTTATTTTGAAACTCATACAATATGAATTCACCTAGGAATCTATGTATACTTACGGGGATAAAATTTTAACAATTTGAAGAAAAGTTTCTTTTAGTCCCAAAATGATTGCAACTCAATACTGCAAACATTATACAGAATTTTAGAGATTTATAAAGCATTTCCATATTTGGGAGCTAGGAAAAAGCAAAACTTTTGTCTTGGAAGAATTTTTATAATGTGAGCTATTGCCTCCCTTAATACTATACCAAAGCTGGGAGTAAATAAAAAGGTAAAATTACAAGAATAGGCTTTTTTATTGGATATTTTATTTATTTACATTTGAAATGTTACCCCCTTTCCCGGTTTCCCCTCTGGAACCCTCTTATGCTACTTGGAGCTTCTGTGAAATATAATTTAAAATTTAAAACAAAACCTTTACTTTGAAAGTTTATGACCATGTGTGCATGCTTATTTATCACAGAGAAGCCTAAAAAACAGTTATGAAATTCACAATACATAATTTCATATGTTAACATTTCAATTATATCTGATGTTATTCTAAAAGAATAGAGTATTTAATCATAAACCATATAACATCTTATTTATATTTAATAATTATATTTAAATATTTTCCCTGTAAGGTAGCTTTGGATTTTCAAAAAGACATTCATCTTTGTTTTTACTAATATCTATACCATATGTTAACATTTTATTCATTATTTCTCATGGGGCCAGAGATGAGTTCATTGCATGAGAAATTAACTTGGATGACTCAGAGACCTAGGGTAGAATCAAACAGGAAAATAAAAAAAAAGATGGAATGATTTCTAATGATATTCTTCTATACTCATAGATAGGTACCTAGCCTAATTGTCATCATTGGAGAGACTTCTTCCAGCAGTTGATGGGAGCAGATGCAGAGACCTACACCCAAACACTAAGCAGAGTTCTGGGAACTCTTTGGTGGGTTGGATGTAGGGGTTGTTGGCCACAGATAGGTGGAAGACAGAAAAACACCTCCCCTAGAACCAACACAACAGGGATTATAGGGCTCACAGAGACCAAAGCAGCAATAATGGAGCCTGCATGAGTCTACACTAGGTCCTCTACCTTCATGCTATGTTTGATAAACTTAGGGTATTTGTGGGATTCCTAATAGTGGGAAAGGGAGTATCTTTAGTTCTTTTGCCTGTTCCGGGGACTCTTTTCCTCCTACTAGCTGGTTCATCTAGCTTTGATATGAAAGTGTGTGCTGGTCTTATTGCATCTTGTTAAGTTATATTCAGTTGATATAACAGGGAGGCCTGCTCTTTTATGAAAGGAAATGGATCTGGGGAATGAAGCAATGTGGATCTGCAGAAGAGGAGAGAGGTAGGGGAGACTGAAAGAATTAGAGGAAGGATAGGTTGGTATTGCTATGCATTGTATGAGAGGAATAAAGAAAAGTTAATATTAAAATTAAATCACTATCCCATATGCCATAAATAAACAAGAAGAAACTAGAAATAAATAAAAAACTAAAATAAAAATAACTTACTTTATGTGACTATACTTGCCACATTTTATTCATTGAGTTCTGAGTATGAAATAGTTTATAAATATTACAAATAATAATTATATTATTCATATTGTTATCCAGTTGGTATTATATTTTCCTTTATATATATATATGCATATGTATATTAACATATATATGTTATGTGTGGAAGTTAGAAAGCAATTTGTAAGGGTCATCCCTCCCATTTCACCATGTGGGTTCTAAGAACCAAATTCAGATCTTGAGTCTTGGCAGAAAATATCTTGACCTACTGAGCCATCTTGCTAGCCCTAGCATGTAGTTTTTAAAGTTATATTAGAATTATGACTAAATACAGAGCAGTCCTTCCCACAAGAGAACACATAATCCACATGTAGCTACTATGTGTTTGAAATGTAGTTGGTGCAACTGAAAAACTGAATTTAAAATTGTATTTGATTTTGATTACATTCAAAAACTTGTACTTGATTCGGTTATTAGAAAGCTGAACTAATTTGAGTTCATATGTATATTTATAGCAGTAAATTTGTATAACTGAAATGTACAACAGCTGTATTATGTGAAATGTAGTATTTAGATTAAAATATTTTGATTGCAAGTATAAAATATATTTAGGTTAAAATCTGTAAATTAGTTTATTCAAGATTTGTAATATTAATTTCAGAGTAAAACAGTATTTTAGATATTCAAATTAATTTAGATACATTTTAAAAGCAACTAAATTAATATGCTTTTTACAAAAGTTGGAATTAAGAATGTGACTCACATTTTATATGTATTGGAGTAAGTATCTATGTAGACTCTACTGGAGAATGTTGTCTTAGTTTCATTTCCTGTTGCTATGATAAAATATTCAGATAGAAGCAACTTAAAGGAGAAAAGTTTATCTACAATTCCAAGCTGCAATTCATCATTGTGAAGAAGTGAAGGAAGCAGAGATTTGAAGCAACTACTTAAATGGCATTCACTGTCACCAACAGAGCAATGTAGTTATATAGTCACACTACTAGCTCTTAAATCACTTCCTCATTTTTTTTTGTTTTTGTTTTCATTCCAGAGACCAGCCCATGAAATGGTTCCTCATTCAAGGTAAGCCTCCCACATCAGTTCAATTCATAAAATCTCTCATCTACACACTCACAGGTCAAACGTATCTAGAAAATTTCTCACTGAGACTCTTTGGCAGAATTAGTATATGTTGTGCTAAATCAACAATAAAAACTAATGACCATAACTAATCAAACTGAACAAGTGGCTGTGTGGGCCCAGCCCCAACTGATTCATCTAAAACCTAACTTCTATACCCAAGGCTCAGGAAAATGGAAAGAGGAGATCATAAAGTCCAGAGAAACAGGACTTATCCTGGGATATTGAATCTCCTAGAAGTATTATGGAAGCTACAACCAGGAAATAGCAATAACATGGCTGCCTAGTGAAGATTTGAACAAGGAAGACAGCAATAAGGATGTCAGTATGGGAGAAATCTTATAGAACCCTGACTCTAGAAAAGAGCTACAGTCATCCAAGGAATGCTGAGATCAGAAAAAAGCATCTTCCCCCCAGGAAGAGCACCATAATTGGTTACCCGAGACCAAGTGGTCAGCCATCGAAATCACCTACAGAGGTATAACATTAAATGAACTCAGCAGGTTGCATTGATATATTTATGAATATATGTAACAACATTAAAAAAACATTGAAAAGCATTTAAAGGAAGTTTCAAGTTGCATCTCACCTGTCCCTAAAGCTCATATTTCCATTTAGAGTATGTTGATTATCAAGGCATAAGTCATTTGTGTCAACATTCCCTCTCTGTGTTGAATCCAAACAGAAACATGGTTAACTTTTAGGATAAATCAAGAACATCAATGAGTTGTAGGACACATTTTTACTCCAAAATACTTTCAATGATACTGGAGTGCTTTTAGCCCACATTAAGCAACCCAACATTGGTTTGACTTTATGGTTCTTAAATCTATTACTGAAGATTACAGTTTTCCAAAATTTTGTCTTTTTTTTTTTCACAGAGTGTGAGTTGGCCCCATTCCCGCCATTCCACTATGGAAACACATTTGCTAACATTTCTTTATGGCTTAAGCCTCTTACATGCTTTTGTATTTTCTGAGGATGCCAATTGTGTAAAGGACATCAGGATGAACATGTGCTGTTAATCAAGCTGTTTCTCCAGTAGAGTTTCAGAAGGGATCAGAGACACATGATAATCACTTTCAATGAATATTTCAGCTGCTTAGCAAATGTTCATCTTTTCCTTCATCTGCCTGTTGTCTGGTTTTGGCATTATTATAGATATGATGCTTAGCTGAGAGAGATTAAGTATTTTTGTTTCTTTTGGCTCAAAAGTAATCATATATTAATTAATTCTGCTGCTGCTCCTATAAAGTGTAAAATAGATCATAGTAATAAAATACATGAAATATAGTACATTAAATCAAGAGTGAAAATATTCCATCTGCTAAATCATTTATTTTTTAATCAAAATCCATTAGAGGACATTAAAATATTTTTCAAAGGCATATTGATAAGAAATTTCAAAATCTAGTCAGGAAGCTGGACTGTATTTTCATATATCTACATTTTATAATTGAACAGATATTAATATTATAAAACTAATTAACCTAAGTTTATAGCATGTATTCTCAAGATGTCTTAAAATGTCTAAGACTAAATGTTGTTCTACCAGTGGAAAAAGGTAATAAAAATTATCAGATGCAATTTAAATCTAACAGTGTTTCAAGGATGAATACATTATTTATACTCTTTAGATTTTGTTTATTTTCAGTCCACAGTATCAATGTTTATTAATGATATTGGTTGTGAAAACAAAATTCCTATAAGTAAATATAGAGAGCTTGAGTTTTTGAAAACCTTATATTATAGAGTAGAAAAGATAGCACACATTTCTTGAAACCATAAACCATAAAATAATGAATTTTATTAATAACAAAAATTATTGTTTTGGTAGTTCATGTCTGTAATCCTAGCCCTATGATGGTGGTAGCCTTAGAATCAGGAATTTAAGGTTATTCTTGGCTATGTAGGAGTCCAAAGCTAGCTTGAAAATGTACACAAACAGCAAAATGGAAGCACAGTGCACACACAGCATCTAAAGTATATCTGTTGTAACAGTTGGCTGTTGCTTTGAGATGCAACAGGTGCAAAGTTCAAGAGTTGATGTATTACAAACATTAATTGTTGTGTTTGACAAACATTAACTGTGACGCTTCAGTCACCAAGAAGAGAGATGTTGTGAAACTGGGAATATTCTTTCAAATGGCTTCTAAAGAGGCAACATGGCATGAAATAAACCTGGCTTTCCAAAGAAGAAATATTTAAAAATATAATAAGTATCTTCAATTTTTCATAATTATGAAAATATTGGCTACATATGTGTGTACCAACTGAATGCATCCTTGAGAACAAGACATAGAACAACAGTGGTTTTTACAAAGGGTTCTGTATTTGTACCAAGACCCATAGTGTTACATTTTTATACTATTTAATTTTTGATACTTTAAATACATATGTTTGTTTTTCTAAAATTTGTTCTTTAACCTTTGTATACATGTATATAAGGCATTCTGATTTATCTCCATCCTTCATTTTTCTTTCTTTTCCACCTCTGACATCTCCTCCTTATGGGTTATATTTCCAAACATCTTTTGTAGTTTGTTTTCTTACCCATTGAGTATAACTAGGGACCCCTGAGTTACCATAAACACCAATGGAGTCTGGTAGAATCACAAATGGACATACATCTGAAATTAATGACTTGCCCCTTATCCAGAATCCATTGGTAGTCATTAGTTCTTTGAATAGGGATAGACCCAAGTATCCCTTCCTTACCCATCCATGACTGCTAGCAGGTCCAGTGTTGTGCATGCCCAGTGCAGGGAATCATGGTTGCTATGAGTCTGTGATTGCAATGGCTGTGTATTGCAAGAAGACAGCATTTCACAGATCTTCTTCCTATCTGGAAGCTTTTATATTTTTTCTCCACTTTTCCTGTGGTATTTGCTGAACCTTAGAAGTTATGGAATTAGTGTCCTATTTAAAGCTAAGCATTTAGCTGTCCCTTAGTCACAGCATCTTGAACAGCTATGATTCTCTGCTTTCACTGCAATTTGGTGTAAATAAATGGATCCCTGATACCAAAACTAACATTTTCACGGGTATAAATATGCATATTTAGAAGGCACTTTGTTCATGGTTCATGAAAAACTCAAATTGGCACTAAGCAGAAAGCTTCCTCTCTGCTGTCTAGCTTTCATGGTTCCTGAACGTGTTTTCTGGGCTGCTGGGTAGAGAAGTGGGGGAGGGATAATATAGGAAGGAATTTTGAGTGTGGGACTGGGAGAAGAAGAGGGAAGGGCTGTAATTGGGATGTAAAGTAAATTAATTAATTAATGGGAAAAATAAGTCAGTCAGTCATATTGAACTCTTACTCCTGTGAACTACAATAAAGACCAGCATGACAAGATACGCCCATGTTTGCAATAGTTGGACGAATGTTATGGGCAGTAGCTAACCACTTTCTGACTAGATTTAAGGCCCACTCCACAAGAATAACTTTTATCATGTGTTATAAATCTATGCAAGAACACATAGGGTTTGAAGAAACCAAGAGTGAATCAACTACTATTGTTAAATGGACATAGTTCCAAATTGTTCTCTGACTATGTATCACCCTATTTTTAGAGTTGTGTAGTTCTGATTTTATCAGAGAAGTATGTTTGTTTTGTTTTGCTTTGATTTTTTTTTGTTTTTTGTTTGTTTCTCTTTTTTATGGTGAATAGCAGGCAATGATCAAACAGAACTGGTATAAGTGCAAAGAAGAAGTGTCAATGGGGTTCTCAGCCTTAAAAAGAACATCTACATCACCACCCTTACAAGGCAGTGGAGCCATCCCAGAAAGTACTGAAAGGCTGGAAAATCCCCCTGGGATTTGGAATGGTGAACAGGGTAGTGTCTTCTAGACATAGTGGGGCCACTGTAATCATAATCTCACAGGTGCTATTGTTGCCTGCATAAGACCAAGCCAGTCACCATTCTAACATAGATGAAGGAGATTCTCATGAACCCTTGTCCCTAAAAGAGTAGCTATTGTAGGGCCGCCGCGGGGTGGGCATCTGGACTGTGTGAGGCCACTGGACTCACTCCAGAGGATGAAGAAAGCGCAATCTCCGAGCATGTAGACCTTATGGAGGCCAGTGGCAACAGGTTCTAGATCTTGGGCTTTGCTGGATATCAGGGATAGAGCTGAGAACGCTACTCCCACCCCCACCCCCACTCCCACCCCCAGAAGCAGCTCAGTCAGCCCCAAGTGAAGGAGAGGGAAAGCATGCTGGGCGGTTCCTGCACTCAGGTGTGAGTTCAATCTGGCAGCTGGAAACGCTAGGAAACAATCTATGGTTTTGAAGATTTAATGTAGAGAAGTAGAGTAAGAGAGAGAAGGTAAGGAATTAGAAGCCAGTCATGGCCATGTGGAGAGAGGGAAAAGGGAATGGGGAGAGAGGGTGGGGGCTAGGGGGCAAGAAAAGGAGAGACACAAGAGTAAGAAGATGAGAGAATAAGAGAGGAGGGGTCAAGAAGTCCCTATTATTGTGGGATGGGCTACATGGCTGTTTCCAGGTAACTGTGGGGTGGGGCAAACCTGGCTGTTACAGGTGACTGTGGGGGTGGCGTCCAGCCAGAATACTAGGAGCTCGGGGCATGGCCCTACATGACTGATGGCCACAGAGTTATGGAGTTGAGAGCCTCTTGGTGTCGGGACCCTAGTGTCTGGGAGCATGGGTAAACAGACCTTCCATTCCTCATAGATTAATCTCTACTGGGTGGCTGAGGTTTAAACGTAACTCAACCAGAACACAGACTGCCTTTCATGGTCCAATAAGCTATTGACGCTAATATCTTCTGATGGAAGGAGAGTTTGTTTTATTTCCTGAAATGATACATTTCTGTATAGAATACTGAAGACGCATGATGTGTCTAGTATTTGGAAGCATAAAATGTACTACCAACAGATAAAGTCCTTCCTGAAAGACATTGGTAAGAAACACCAGCAAGAAAACCCTATTGCTAACACCTCAATAAGCTCTTAAGAAGTACTTTATATACTCATAATGTTCATAAACAAAGAAGAATAAATGGAAGCCCTATGTGCAAGTAGTTCTATATTTAAAGATATTGGGCAAAAACTATCACAGAGAAAACATTCCACAATCTTTGAAGTATGCCACGAAGATTTGACTGAAAATGCCAAGGTCAAGAGTAGTAAGTAGCACATGCCTTTCAACCCAGTACTCTACAGGCAGAGGTGAGAGATCTCTGTGACTTTGAGACCAGCCTGGCCTTAGTATTGTGCTCCAGAACAACCAATGCTATACAGATAAACCTGACCTCAGCTCCCTCCCTCCCCCATCCCTCCCTCCTTCCTCCTCTCCTCCTCTTGGTCCTTCTCCTCCCCCTCCCCCTCCCCCTCCCTCTCCTCTCTCTCTCTGACACACACATACACACACACACAATGAAACTATCTAGCCATACTTTGGTTTAATTTTGCTAAATGAGCAAATTTGTCCAAACAATCTGCTAATGTATTGGCCAGTTGGTTGAAAATGTGAAAACAGAGTTCTGCCTGGACCATAAAATAATTTGCCAAATCAATCAACTCAGGAAAAACAAAATGAAAACACTAGTAAATGTTTCCAAATGTGTTAGAGGAAAATCTACATTCTACAATCTGTTGTTTTGGCATCCAAGTCATGTGATGTGCATGTTCATTGATAGTTTGAGCTGTGTTTCTTCTATTCTTCAGAAACTATTTTATATAAAAGGAGATAATTTTCTGGTGAAAATATTCTGATGTGCAAATCAAGCAAAGAAGTTACAAAAAGAGTGTGCATGTCTGAAGGGTCTAAAGAAGAAAGAACTGAAAGAAGAATAACATTTTAAAAATACAATTTATTTAATTTGGGTCAGTGGGAGCAGAAGAGACCAAAAAAGATTTGAGTAAATTGAATGCAGAAAGAATTCTGGAGTTAAAAGCATGGACATACTGCACAGGACTGGTGGAAGTCTGAACAGAGTTCTGAGGGCTAATACTTTAATGTGTCTACTAGTTTCACACTGAAAGAAAAACTGACATTGTTTATATTAGGAATTAATATTATGTTATTACCCAAAATGTGCTACTTCTGTAACTGTAAACTTTCCTGATACTTTCTTATGCTATGGTTGGAAACTATACAAGAATAAATAAGTTTACCTTGGATTTATTGTGGTTTAAAATCCAATTATTTAGATCAAGATGTACAAGTGGAAACATGGAAAAGGAGTGTGAAAATGCAGAACTTGAACTGATAAGTAATTCTAGAAAAACTCTTAATAGGGACTAAATAGGAGGGATTAAAAGAAATCAAATCTGCCTGAGAAAAGTCTTTCTCTTTTAGGTAATTAAATAGTCTTTTAAATGACTTTATTCAAAACCTGAGCTTCCAGGCCTGAGCATTTGCCTTCACATCATCTTATGTTCATTAACTTTAGAAAATCTTGGAGAGGGCATTCCAAAGAAACAATTAGTTTACACCTCGCTAAACTGAGAGACAGAGAGTGACTGATCTGATCTGATCTTCATTGTGGAAAATGTACTCTGGACTTGAGTTGTTTGTGAATATTTTGTTTATCCCTAATCAATCCACTTTCATGGAAAATTCATAAAGCTTAGAAATTGTCATTTATCTTAATACTGCAAACTGACAAGTCAATTAAGGAAACTGAATTTGTTTGCTTATTAAATCGAACAGTAAGCACTGATTTCACAATCTTGGGAAATTAGCATCTTTCTCTAACCCCCTGACTGAAGCTGCAGGAAGATTGAAATGAGAGCCAATTTCAGTATATGTTTCCTGAAACAGTGCTCCACTAATTGTTCTATGATAACAAAACCCTATTGATTTTATAACAGACATTAGTTATTAAAATATTTGAGGTTTATTAGAAATGACCTTCAAACCTCTTAATTGTGTTGAATCCTTTTTGAAACGATTTCTGTGAGACCAAGTTCATGAGACTTCTGAGTGAATTCCCCTCAATTGTTTGACTGATTGATGGATATCGATGGATGGATGGATAGATGGATGGATGGATGGATGGAGTGATGGATGGATGGAGTGATTGATGGATGGAGTGATTGATGGATGGATGGATGGATGGATGGATGGATGGATGGATAGATGGATAGATGGGTGGATGGATGGATAGATGGATGGAGTGATTGACGAATGGAGAGAAAGAGAGTTGGCCTACATTTCACATCTACTCAGCTATTTGCTCTTTCTTTCCTTCTTTACTTCTTTTTTTTTCTTCTTGAAATAGCACCTCCCTATGCAACCCAAGCAAGTCTAGAACTTGTACATTCTACAAGGTGTGTGCCATTGAGCCTGATTCATATCCACTCAATTTTAATTCACCAAGGCATGTCTAGAAGGTAAAGTTTAAACACTAGCTCAAGATTATCACATTTCCCAGAGATTCTTGGATACTTACCAGTATTTTAATTACTTTTCTCGTTGCTGTGACATGACACTCAAAGAAGCATCTTAAAGAAGGAAAAGTATGTTTGGATCATGATTATAGCTGCTTTCTACGCCTTTTGGAACAGAAAATGCAGGGTGGCACAAGCATGAGGCAGCCGGCCATATCACTGCAGTAGACTGAAAGCAAAGAAGAGAGCAGAAGTAGCACCAGGCTATAAGCCTCAGGTCAGACCCCTAAATGTATCCAAACCCTCCAAACAGCACTACCAGCTGTCAATCAATTGTCCAAACAAGGAAACCTTGGGGTGACATTTCAGATTCAAAACATAGTTTCCCCAAACCCTGTATTGAACCATAAGTCTGTAACAGTTGCCCTGCCTTTCTAGTTTCCCCATCAAATCTCAGCTTAAGGATTCTATAGAGCTGGGGCTGTAGTGACAGAGCACTTATCCCACTGTGGTGATCTAGTAGAACTCAAGATCAGATGTATTTTTATTTTCAAGTTTTGACCCTTACAAACAAAATTAAATGCAAAATTTATTGAAAATATACAGAAGGACAATAGGTATTCAGCAGTCTCTGCAATTATTTGATATAAAATAAAGGAACATTTAAGAAGCACATCACATTATGTCAAGCCTACAATTTGGTAACAACTTCTATGAACCAGTAATATTTCATTCACTTAACCAGAGGTACAATTGTAAAATAATTATTTTGACAGAAATTGTTAGGAGTTATATAGCAAGATATATTGTCTCATTCAAATACCATACAGGATATTTAATACATTTGATGTTATAGTGAAATTTTTGAGAAATGAAATTCCTGGAAGCAATGCTATATACTCCATCAGAAAGCATCTGTTTTTAAATTCTCCTGGATTTTCATGTTTTGGGGTTCAGGAAGGGAGGAAGGTAGGAAATGAAACTCTTATTTAATAATACCAATCTCAGCCACTTTCAAATGAAGAATTCTGAGCTCGAGTAGAATAAGATGCTGTAACATCATTTAAGTCGGGAGATTTGGAGCTTGGAGATGATGATGCTTTAATGTATTCAGATACATTCTATTATCTTCTGCTTGAGGCCCAGACCTGTAGCCTTCTCCATTATACTCTTCATTAAAATCTATCACTAAGACCTTGAAAAGGAGTGCCCTTGTAATGATTTTAAATGAATACATTAAATATGTTCAGTGACCCAAGGAAAATGTTCAAGAATGTCTGGAATAGAGTGAAATGAATCTTTCACTTACACAGCACTAACGACTCTTCAGAGTTTTAGTACATCTCAGCAGCTGTTGCTCCATTGTGTACGGATTTACAACACTAAGTACACTGGTAAGTGCTTACTGAGGATGGTGTGCTCAGCATTGCTTGGCATGGTAAACTGAACAATGGAAACCACAAGATAATGCCTGCCTTTGGGGCAGGATGGGACACTCTGATGACATATAAGAAAATTAACACAAGAGGTGTGTGTGTGTGTGTGTGTGTGCGTGCAAAACGGTCAGATATTTACATATTTAAATGCATCCTAAAGTTTAGGAAAGAAATAAGCATTCTTAGTAATTTAAAGATAGGCTAATACAAATTCTCTCATTTTAAGTACACATAAATGAGAAAGATTGAGGCAAAGGGGGCAAGAAAAAGAGAAACAAATTTTTTTCTTACAACCATATTTTTTTGCAAGTTTTAGTCATTAATTTGGTACCAAGACTGAATTTATTATTATTCCAAATTTTATTAAAAATTCATGAGACTAAGAGATTACTCATTTGTATGTAACATCTCAAAATTCAGGACACTTCTTCCTATTTATTTGATTTTGAATCTTCCGCAGCAAGAAGATATATTCAGTATGTATTGTGTGTAATTGTTTATCTTAATTAATTTAAAATCATTGTTTATCCTAATCAATTTAAAATTTTTAAAAAGTAATATTTATGATTTTAAAGCTTTGTTCTTCTGCGCTAACGACTGTGTGGATTTATGTGAATAAAACAGAACTGAAGCACATTACTTAGCTACAAGAGTAGTAGCAAAGTTTCCTGTTGTCTTGAGGAAGTTTCTTTACTAATCTTACTGTTCATAAGTCAAGATCTGAAATAATGATCTGAACACCTCTGGTCTGAAATAACTTCTACAGAAATAGCTGACACTGGATGTAAAGCTCGGTTGTTATTTACCTGTCTCATCTGACAGCAAGTGATCCCTTCGTCTACATGGAGATATGGTCCAAGGTGCTCTGTGTTCTGCGTGTACGGGGAACATAGAGCAGAGATAAATCTTATATGCCTTATTTTCATTCCTATACATTCACACCGAGAGATTTTATTTATAAATAAAATCTATGCACAGGAAGATAGTATTCAACAACTAATGAAACAAGAAACTATAACATTCAAAAGAATATAGATATTCTATACTATACTCATCCTTTTCATTGTGATATTATGAGATGATGTAATATCTGGGTGATGAGGTAAAATGTGGTATATGGCACAGCTTCTCTGAAATAATAGGAGGCTTATGAAATGACTGGCACAATCATTTCAAAACTTGAATGTTCGATCTAAAAACAGAGATATTTACAAATATTGGATCTGAAAATAGAGATAATTACAAGGTGATTACCAGACAGAGAGTGAAGCATCATGGATAGTCTGGAGTTGCATGTACTATTGTTGTGCAAAATGAATGTTCTATAGCAAGTCACAGATGGGACAGAATAGGAGATCGTGATATATCATCACACAACTTGAACTTGCCACTTAATATTAGATAAGAGCTAAATATGAGTGTCTAAATCCAAAGAATGTACAAATAAAAAAGGAGGGCAAGTGCAGCAGTATAGAGCAATAGCAGAACAGGGAAGTGGGAAGGGGTGGATGGGGGAGCAGGGGGAGGGAAGAGGGCTTATGGGACTTTTGGGGAGTGGGGAGCCAGAAAAGGGAAAATCATTTGAAATGTAAATAAAAATATATCGAATAAAAAAGGGGGGGAGGGCATCTGAGTCCATTATGTATTGCTCCAGCATAGACAAAGTGGCATAATTGTTTTAAAGGTTTACTTAGTCCACAGAGTTGGAGGCTTAAAACTTAAGACAGGGCAACCCAAGCTGTGTCACTCACAGTGTGACAGATACCATCAGGCATGACCACTTGCAACAGGGAGAGAGTCACGTGGTGAACCAGAAAATGGGAGACTGGAGAGCGGTCAATTCATCCACTTAAGAGCAAGTTACTTGTTCTTGGTAGAACTAATGTTCCTATCTGACCCACTTTTGATGGACATTAATCCCATTAGAATGGAATTATATGACTTAATTACTTTTACTAGGTCACTTCTTTTAAGTTCTGCTTACTCAACATCAATACACTAAGGAATAAGCTTATACTATGTGGGGGAAAACCATATCAGAATTATACAGCAGGGTGAGAGCTCTGTGTTTAATCACTGAGATGGAAGTTTCAGGTTTTGTCATGTGATTCAGACTCATGTGATGTTTGGCTGAAGCAAGACTTGTGAGAGGACACATGATATTTGGAGCGAGTATAAATAAAACTCAACAGACAGTTGATGGGGCATTTGCATAACTAGCTGTACAACTCTGCACTGGACTCTTGTCTTAGCTTGTCTTTACTTCACTGAGAAAGGCAAAGCAGAGAACTCCTGGTATTCCCATGGGTACTGGTCAGTCCTGCTGACTTGTGCATATTCAGCAGAAGCCTTGTAGTTTCCACTGAATCATGCTGTCTTTGCTGATTTGTGTTTGAGGACACTTTTAAACTGGACTATGGTATCCTGACACTACTGAACTGTACCACTGGTATCCTGACAAACAGAGATTGGAATCCCCTTAAGGAACAATTTCTAAACAAGTCCACATTCCCTTGTCCTATTTACCATCTTCTCTCCCCATTCTTCAGAATGTGTGCTAGAAGAGGGGTCAAAGCATTTGAGAACCCATACTAAAGTAGGTTTTGAAAAATCTAAACTTATAACCCTATGCTAAATGTATGATTATCATAGTTATTACACTGAAATCCCAGCATTGATTGACTGGAAGACTTCAGATAGGACCACAAGGAACTCCTACTATAGTGTGTGAAACATGTGACATGTGAGCTTCCATATGCAATCATTAGATTGTACCCAGTCTTTGTATACAAGTTAAATATACTCTCCACATGCAGGAGATAAAAGGTTGAGGAGTTTGAGGTCATCTACAGCCATGTAAGATCCTGTTTCAATAAAACACAAACAAGGAAAAGCAAGTTTTGTCACATAAAGAAGACTAGGCCTCTGGGAGGACTACACAGCAACAATACCATGTTTAAAACTGAGCAGAGAATGAGTAAAAGCAGAGAAGGGAAGTGGATAAAAGGTAGAGGGAGAACGAAAATCTACTCATGAGACAGAATTTAGGGAATTGTAACAAAAGACACTTTTATTTATTTGTTTAAGCCAGGGTCTCAATATGTATATAACCCAATCTAATTTGAACCTTACCATGAAGACTAAATTGGTTTTGAAGTCATGATCCTATTATCACAGATTCTTGAGATCTAGAATTGCCATGAATATTAGGAAACCATGCCAGCACGATGAATTTATTAATTTTTTTCTTTTACTTGTTGATAAGCATGTTTGGGTAATCAAATTGAAACATAGTAAGCTACAAATATGTAAGTATAAAGCTTGGTACCATTTAAAGTAAATATATATCCAACAGATCATCACCAGACTCAAGAAAAATTATGTATCTTCTCACTCATCAGTACTTCATTAAACATGTTATTAATCTCCCCTTCCTTCCCCACTCAACTTAAACATAAACCATTCCCATCCTCAGGAGACTGATGATCTCTTTTTTCAATATATAATCATCTTGCATTTCCTTCATTTTTGCATTGATGAAACAATATAATAAGTACATTTGCATGGTCTGTGTTCTTCAACTCAGCATATGTATTTTTGAAGTAATTTGAAGTAAAGTTTGTGAATTCAGAATTTGTTGTTGTTTAAAAAGCTCTTGTATGGAGATATAACCAAGAATGTCAACTTTTTATATAATGGTGGACACTTATATTTTACCCAACATTGTTTATTACTATAAAGTAGCTACAACTCTTGATAGGCAATTTTGTTTTTGGTTTCTTTCAAGGCAGGGTATCTCTGTGTAGTCCTGGCTGTCTTGGAACTCTGTACACCAGGCTGGCCTTGAACCCAGAAATCCTCCTGCCTCTGCCTCTGCCTCCCAAGTGCTGGGATTAAAGGCTTGTGGTACTACCGCCCAGCGGCAATTTTTTTAAGAACAAACTTTTCTTTCTTTAATAACTACCAAGAAATACAGTGATGGTTTATAGGAGTTTATGAATCACTGTCAAATGGTTTGACAAATATTTTGTACCATTTTGTTCCAAATAAAAGATCCTTTGGTCCTTGTCTTTTAAGGAGAACACAGCCATTGAAGTGAATGTTTATTTAGCAAATCAAATCACACACTCAAAAGAGAAATTTCAATCAATAGCCCCTATATATGGGTAGATGCATATTGGCTCTACATTGTAAATTTTAAATAATATTTTACATGTATTCTTAACAGTGTCATATGTAGAGATACAGTAGAGATGTCTTCTACTCTCCAAAGTCATAGTGAAGGTCTTCTTTTGACTTCTCCCACCTCCCCTTTCTTCCTCTGCATTTTCTTCCCCTCTTACCCATCACCCTTTTCTTTCCCTTCCTCCTCTGCATTTTCCTCCCATTTTCTCACCTCCCTTCCTTCCTCTTTCTTTGCACATTACCTCTTACTTTCCAAGTGACACATTAAAGCACAGTATAACTATCTCCTGATTTTTCTGCTCATCTTACATTTATGTAAGTCAGCACCTTGAGTCTATGTAAATAAGCATGATGAAGCATTTCCCCCTAATAGTCTATTTAGTATAATTTTCTTCTATCATTTAAAGAGGTGAAATCACACTGTTTCATATTCAGTGAAAGACTCACAGAACAGCTTGATAATAGATTTCTGCTTAATAATTAGAATTATTTTATTACAGAGACAATCATTTACTTTGAACCAAAACACAGTCAAATAAGGAAACACTGAAAGAGGAGTTTCACAAGATTTCTAAGATATACTCTTTTTGTAGTATAAGCACACCAACTGTAAGATTGGTGTTCTGACATTGTTTGAACCATTGACTTGGACATTTATGAGACACATGTTCAGAATTCAAATCACTTTTATGCCATTTCTCTATAGTGGAAATGTCCAGCAGTATAAAAGTATCTCTTATTTGTCATAGTCATCTCAGAGGTTTACTGTTGAATAAGCTTACCCTTTCTAGTTTTTTCTGAACTCTGGGTGACTGGTTTAATCCAGCTGTTCTGGCTCAAACTCCTCTCCAAGCTGACTGATTCAATCTAGCTTCTCTCAGCTTCTGCTTAGCCTCGAACTAATCTGGCAATTTGTTCTAATCTTCTGGTTCTTTCTTATACTCTGGCTTCAACTGCCCCTGCAACTGCACTGAATTGTATGAACTCAGGAATGAACTCAACTCCACTACACTATACTCACTGTAATGACTGCCAACTCACTGAATCTCTCTCCCTGCACTGCTATTAAGAAGCCTTTCTTTCTTGTGTCATTATTGTGAGAGTTGGGAATATCTTATCTCTGACTCCTTCTGTCAAGTCTTTCTCTGATTCATGACTTTGTCTGTCCCTCAATTAAATGTCACTTTCAAACATGGCTGCTTCCTTCTACAAACTAACTTTACTGTCATTGCATGGTGTTACAGGTGAGTACTAAGTGTGTATCTATATTCTATCCAGAGAGATTAAAGCTGTGTCATTATAACTGTATCACACAGATCTAGGGTGTCTTTGATATAATTCATTGCCAGAGCAGCATTTCTCTACACAGCAGGATGTGAAAAGCTTCTGTGGTTAAGAGTCCAAGAGTGAGGATGAAGGAAGCTATGATTGCATGGAGTTCAATGACCATAACAGTACTTGACCTATTAAAAAAATAATGGTTTTCTTCCTTCTAAAATGGCATTTAAGTATGACATCATAGATGAATTTTAGTAGTTAAATGTCTAATGCAGCTGCATTGCGATGTAACATTTCTTCAAGTACTTATATTTTTTACTTAATATTTGTAATGCTTCTAATAAAAAAGTTCCCTCATATGACTAATATAAATAGGCATAATATTTTGTAATAATGGTCTAGGAATCTCTTATTAGAATAAAATATGAAAGTATGTATGGAGATAAGTGGAAAGCAATGAAGTAATTTTTATGAATCTATTGACTATTGCAGCTCCTAAGATAAATAAAATATTATTAGTAGTATTTCAATGATATAAAGCAAATTCTTACATTTAGGAAGCATTTCTTTTAAGTGAAGTAAACATTGCAGTTACTGAATGATTAGTAATTTTGCTTTATAGCTACCTTCATATAGATTGATATAGGTCATACTTTTAACATTATATCTTAAAATATCTGAATACATAAGTAATCACTATAGAAAATGCACTTAATATATACTACTTATTAGATTATCTGTGTGATTTTTGTTTGAATCATTGCTACAATTTGAAATTGAAATGTTTCCCTATCCTCTCAGGTCTGTGTGTTAAATACTTTCTCTCCATCTGGTGGTAATATTTTAATATCTGGAAAGTTGAATAGCTAGATCATGGTTGGAAAAAGTGTGTTCCTGTGTGCAAGCTTTTGAAAGTTTGATCTGGTTTACAGTCCCTTTCTTATCTTCTCTGCCTTTTGTACAACATAATGTGAAGGGCCTTTTCTGCTACCTGATGGTCTATCCAAGCTCATGCAGATAAACACTTATAAAAACAAATCCACTGAAGCTGGAAGCCAAAGTAAGTTCTTCTTTTAAATATTTTATGCCAAGTATTTGATCACAGGTAAATGAAAGTAGTTAGCATGCCAATGTTGACTAATAAATATTGTAGCAAATGAATCTTGTAGCAAACTATGGCAAGAATATAATATGACACTATGTTCTAATGCTATTAAGGTGAATAAAAATCAAAATCAAAACCTTTTGAGTGACTATTTGCCTATACTACATCAGGAAATATAACAAATGAATCAAAATAAAAGGAAATCTGGAAAAATGCATAGCACAAATGAACACACAAGTGGAAAAGCCTCTCACAGGCATCAACAGTATAAGGGGAAACAACTTGTATTAGAACAAAATCACACCCAGAAAACTCAAGTTAATGGAGGAGGTTAACCAGAAGTCACAGAAGAAGAAAAACAATGCCACTTAAGCAGTTCAGACAAGGCCAGTGTAGACTTGCTTGTGCTCCTGTGGTAGATGTTCTGTGGCCATTGGCCTCCCCTTTACTGATATTAAATATCGATACTGTCAACTCATCATGTTACTATAACTAGAGAAATGACTCTAAAATGAAGCCTACCATTATTAGGTGCTATTTATATATGTTATTGGTCTTCAACACTACACCAGGATTTAGGTGTCTGTATCTTCATTTTTGAGGCAAGAAAATAGAGCTTGGAGGTGGTCAGTTAATATTGTCCTAGATTATTACCAAATTATTTTAATGACAACATCACAAATTTATTGATATGTTGATGAGGAATATGTTTATGTAGCATTATTATCACTTTGAAGAAGACATTTCTCTGAGGATAAAGAGGGCAAGTTTCTATTTTGGAATCTAATTTATGTTTCATGCTATTTATTAATATCCATCACATGAGGGAATAATAATCTTCATGGTTAGTATTGAAGACTCGTAATCACTTCTTGGAAAATTCTGAAGGTAAACATATCTTAGAACTCATAAATCTGCAGCTCTTAGTGTGTAAAATACTATCCTGAGCTAAACATTAATGCTTCATCAAGGATGTGAGCATCTCTTTAGAATTAACAAAGGCTGTAAATAGTTTCAGTTCTTCTATTGTGTTTCTTTCCCTCTATTGGCAGATGCCATGGCTCAAGCCATCTAAAATGTTGAAATGCCACATTTTCAGAGCTTGATGTGACAAACTCATTTCACTCTAGGAGGGAGTCACAGTTGCTGATCCTGAGGAACGTTAGAACAGCTGTCTATACAATGGGGAATCTTGTTATTCTTATTTTAGGGTTGATAATTGCTGGAATGGTGTCAACAACTTGAAAAGATGGTTTCCATATATTTATTGGCTTATATTGAATAAAAAGGTGAGTTGGATATGCAGACAATGGGATTCTCTCAGGTCAAATGTTTTCTCCCAACTAAAAAGATATATCCTTCCTTTCCATGTTTTTCTGTTTTCAGAATTATGAGTTAGAGATCATTCTTCAGTATTAATCCAGGGTTTGGATAAGGAACTTGCAATCCACAGTGATTAATGTATTAAGGGCAAAGACTTTAAACCCACATCCATCTTGATTCAGAAATTGTGTTGCTGCATTTGAACTTAAATGAAAGATTTGTGAAAATGGACTCAGTTGAATAATTGGAAAATTGTGTTCTCCAGAAGAAACAAAAAATAAGACCATCCGACAGCCATCTATTATCAAGTAATCATTTTTAGTAGTTTTTAACAGTTTTCCAATGTGATCATCACCCACAAAAGCATGGACAAGATTATTTTCACACTAGAAGCTAATTTGTACTCAATGAAAGAAAAGCTTATATACTTTCTTCACTTCTCTTATTCCAAATTATGTCAAGCGGCTGTCAAGGGATTGCTCCTACATTGGAAGTTTGATGGTTGATTAGTTCTGAAGCACCCATGATCGTATTAGTTCCATGGAAATCCATGTGGACTGTTAATTAATTATGATTTATGCTCTCATTTATCTGTATCCTAAAATATTTCACTTTTTCAAACCTTTAAGAGTACGGAGGCTATTAACAGGTATTAACTCAATACCATTGGCATGATAAAAATTCAGTTTTGCCTAGACAGCAACAACAGCAAAAACGTTGGCAAAAGTGCTACACATACTCTGGGATGCTACTCTGCCAGAAGTTTGACTCGGGTTTTTAGAAAAACATGATGTTATCCTGAATGCCAGATGCTGTGCGTGCTAAAGCAGTTGGATGAAACAATCCTTTATTGGATGGCCAAATATAGTCCCTGTGTGTTGCAATATGCCTGAATTTCCTACATTTACCACTCTACCCTTAGGTGAACTTCCCATGATTACACCACAAATAAACATAGAGTAATTATAGTGGAATGCTTTCAACTGAAATGAGTGATGCTGTTTTAACTATGCGTAATGGACCTTTAGGTACAATTCATGCCATAAGCTCTAAGAAAACGGACTCTTCAAAAAAGTACGATAGTTTCTATCCTTTTGATGCCATCCTTAGTGAGAAACCATATTAAAAGATGAATTTTTAAGCCAGATTTTATATTTAAAGATATAACTTAAGAGCAAATGTAACGCCTTCACTTAAAAAAGATATCATTCAAGCAATCATCTGCTTCTTCCTCTTCTCTTCACTCTTTATATCTGTCTCTTTCTGTCTTCTCTCTTTCTCTCTCCCTCTCTCTCTCTCTGAAGCTAAAACTAAAAATTATTCAAATGAATCTAAAACTTCAATGTGTCTTTTTATTAGTTATTGTATTTATTTACATTTCAAATGTCAACCCCCTCCCAGTTTTCTCCTAAGAAAACCTCTATCCTATTCCCCCACTTCCTGCTTCTATGACTGTGCTCTCCCACCTATTCATACCCACCTAGCCTTCCCCTGTGCTGGAGCAGCAATTCTTAATAAGAGAATTGTTACATAAAAGAGGCATTTGGCATGGACTAATTATAAAATGTTCCCCCACAGTTGTATGTTTTGAATACTTTGTTTCTAGTTACTGGTACTGGTTTTGGAGATCCTGAAAACTTTAGATAGTGGTGTCTGGAAGGATTAAATAAATCATGGAGCTGTGTTTCTGCAAGTTACATGTTGTCTAGAGTCCCTCCATAGCCCTCTGCTTCCATACTACTGTAATGTAAAGAGCTTGTGCTGTAACATGGTATCACCATGATCATGATACTCAATTAGATCATGTGAGACCTAATGACTATAGACCGAAAATGTGAGTCAAAATAAATCTTTCCTTCTCTAACTTGTTCTCTCTGTCATCTCATTACCTACAAATGAAAATAATAAATCAGCTAGTAGGAAAGAACTAAGTTTAATCTTTTTGGAATAATTTGTAACGTACTTACCATGTTAATCCGGACATATAAAGACCATAGAATTGCTAACACGGAACAAATCCCACAGTAGACTTAGAATTAAAGCCATCAGTTCTTTAGTTATATTCATGATTCAAGTTTTTACGATGATTCTCATTCCTGAAATTGAATGGAATATTTTCTTACCTTTTAATGGAATTTTTGTGAATATAAAGGCTTTTTACTGTTCTTTTTTTATTAACCTGTGTCCTAAAATACAAAATACAAATAAGAAGAATATGTGAGTATTTAGAAAGATGTATTGCATAGGGAGAGAATACAACTGGCATCTAAATATCCACAGTAGCTGGATTTCGTTCTACTAGATATACTTCTTAAAGTTTCTGTCTCTTGCCAGTAGTCTGCAAAGATGTCCAACTCTCTAACATATTGACTTGAGGTACACTAAAATAATTACAGAGATCATGACAAATGGAAGGGGATATCATCTTGTCATTATCACCTCGATCTATTATATAAATGATGTAAATTATAAATATATAAATAAACATATTTATATCATATATAATGTAATAAATACCCATAACATATAATACAATAAATGAATATATAAATATATAATAAATTATTTAAATAATCCTTCTGTATATGTAATCCATAAAATTATTTCTCCCTACATGTCTTTAATGGTCTATGAGACTAGAGAAAGAATTTATTTTCAATGAAAATGTAATGTTTAAAATGTAAATAATATGTCAGTAATATAAGGATTAGAAGCACTAATGTGTAATATGTTTTCATGGCAAGTATAGCATTAGTAGAAAGTAATTTTTCAGCTTTTTTCTTTGGGATAATTGTTACTTGTATTACTTATTTAGTGTGTGGTGTGTGTATGTATGTATTATATATGTATATATGTATTATGTATGTATATAAACATGTTTGTGTTCACTATAGGCACAGTGCATATGTGGAGGACAGAGGATATCCTGCACAACTTGGCTTTCTACTTCTTCCATGTGGATGCTGAGAGTCAAGTTCTGAACACTTAGTGATAGGCTCCTCACTCACTGAGGAATCTTGTAGGGATATAGTCATTATTTTTTTGGAGGGGAAATTGCTAAATAAGTTCCAGAGTTTGCATTCAGTATTTACCTCCTGCCAATGAATATTGAGTTACTATCATACCTTGTTCTTAGAGGTCCATTATGTGAGTTATTATTGTAACAGGTGAATAAATCTTGCAAAACGCACCTATGATTGCTAAACGAGGACACTCATAAAAAAAAAGAATTTATAAAGATTTAGAGTAGTTTTCTTATTCAATTATAGATCAGAATACAAGACGTTTTCTTGATAAATGATATTGTAGAGCTCTCAATTAATTTACAAAACTTCCTCTCATCAATTTAAGATTGTACAAAATATTGTACTTCCTTATTGATGTGTTTGACTCCTTGAAATAAATTATTTTTCTTCAAAAGATTCACTAAACCCAAATTATTCTTTCAGGCTTGATTGGCTTCACTGCCTGGGGCCTACAATTAGTGACTAAGATGTCTGACATAATCATCTATGTTTAATTTAAATGATATCTATCTTGGGCTTTTTTTTTTAGTCCAAATAAATTAAATATATTCATGCTGCAACTCCATTGTTCAGAACAAATGAATATAATCTGATGAGAGAGCGAAAAAAGCAATAAGGTTTGCATCAGAACCATTGCATTTATAAGCTGTTTCGGTCACTCAGGCTGATGTCATTTACCTTTAGGTTCAAGTCTCATATGAGATAACTTCCATAGTTAGTTATATAGAAATTGTGTGTGTGTGTGTGTGTGTGTGTGTGTGTGTGTGTGCGCGCGCGCGCGCGTGGGCGTGCATATGTGTGTGTGTGTGTGTGTGAGAGAGAGAGAGAGAGAGAGAGAGAGAGAGAGAGAGAGAGAGAGAATAAACCACAGCAATACACAGAGCAGTACATTGGATGCTTTTCTCTGTCACTGTTTGCCTTATTTCCTTTATACAGGCTCTGTGGCTGAACCTAGAACTCATTGATTTGGTTACACAGTCCGGCCAATGAGCTTTTAGGATTTACCTGTCTCAGCATCCCAGTGCTGGGGCTGGGAGGCCCAGGCATGCTCACTGCATCGCTATGCCTGGGTTTTATGCGGATGTTAGGGATTTGATTTAGTTTTTTTTTCTTGAGACAGGGTTTCTCTGTGTAGCCCTGGCTGTCCTGCAACTCACTCTGTAGACCAGGCTGGCCTCTAACTCGGAAATCCGTCTGCCTCTGTCTCCCAAGTGCTGAGATTAAAGGCATGCACCACCACCGCCCGGCATGTTAGGGATTTGAAAGCAGGTCCTCAGACTTACTGATCAAGCATTTGTAATCACTGGGATATCACTCCACATCCCAAAGATTAATTTAAAATATAAATTCTGCATATGTGAGTGTTATAACAATAAATGACATAATAAGAGCTTGATGTGTTCATCTTTCTTAAGGTCATAGACATCTCCTAGAATCATCTACTGCTGGCTGTCCTGAGCCAGCTCTTGGAGAGACACTAGAAGACTAAGTTCTTCTAATCAGGTAACATGAGGCCAGTGATGTTACTTGGTAGGAATTAGGTTTTTCTGAATAAAAAAGCAGAAGGAGAGAGATAGGGACTGAGAGACACACAGAGACAGAGACAAGCATAGAGACACAGAAAGAGACAGAGATACAGGAAAACAGACATAGGGAGAATGAATGAGGAAGTGCCTTCCACTTCATAGAATATGAATTCTGAAGACAGTATTAGTTTTCAGGGCCTGTCACAAAAAATGAATATATTGCCAGAAAACGATGTGTCAATTTGTGATTGTTCAAATTTAAATAGTATACAAACTTTATCCACTCAGTAGAAATCATGTTTCACTTTGTTTTATTATTTGTTTGTTTCACCAACATAAGATTTTTTTAGAAACTATTTGAGAATTGCATACAGTGCACCCCAATCACCCTCACTTCCCACTTCTCCCAGGTCCACACTCTCACCCTTGTGACCTTGCCTATCCCACTCCAAAAGAAGAAAAAGAAAACCCACCCAGTCTAATTTGTGTTGCCCATATACTCAACTGGAGCATAGTCAATCTTCCAGTGGTCAACCATTTAGGAACACTGAATCCTTCCCATCATCTCGGAGAAGCTATCAACTGTGAAGAGATACATTTCAGTATCTTTATCACTATCAAAAGAAAGGACTTTATTCATTAGCTTCTTGTCTGGACTGTTGCCTTTTAGGGCTGATTGTCACAGTCAGGCAACTGTGTCTCTCATTCTCAGTTTGGAATCTGCAGTCACCCATATGACTGCTAAAGAAGCTCCCCACCCCCACTCCCACCCCCACTCCCCATATGAGCCATTGACAGTATGGATTCTGTATATCAACCTGGCCTTCAATGAAGTCTTTTATGAAGTCTTCAAGGAAGTCTTCAAGGAAGGGTTAATCCAGAAAATGAATCATTCTGCGTCTTGTATATCTTGCTGTTGTTCAGAATCACAGTGATTGTGGGACTGGGCTGTGAGTCTGGGGACAGAGTGTTTTACATCTCCATGCTCTCTATGATGGCTGATTAGCATGTGTCCCTCAATCTCTATTTCTTCTATTCTCTGATGCATACACGGTTACAGTCTTCCATCTTTTTTTCCCAATTCACTGATCAATTTTCAAAAGAATTTTCCCATAAGTCCTGAGATTGTTTTGATTGTTCCAGAAACACTCTGTGCTCTGTAAGTTCATGCTTTGTCACTGGTCTCTCACACTCCTTGAAGTGGTCCCAAGTCCCCATGGCTGCCATCTTGACTCTCTTCAAACAATATTCATTTTTCACTTTTTAAAAGGCAACCTCTCTTGTTAAGCTTCATATGGTCTGTGAGTTATATTGTGGGTATTCTGAGCTTTGGGTCTAATATTCAATTATCAGTGAGTATAAACTATATATGTCCTTTTGGATCTGGGTTACCTCACCCAGGGTGATATTTTCTAGGTGCATCCATTTGCCTGCAAAACTTTTTAAGTCCTCATTTTTAGCAGCTGGGTAGTGTAAATGTGCCATATTTTCTGTATCCATTCTTTCATTGACGGACAGCCAGGATGTATCCAGCTTCCAGCTGCTATGAACATAGTGGAACATATGTCCTTCTGATATAGTGGAACATCTTTTGGGTATATGCCTAGGAGTGATGTATCTGGGTCTTCAGGTAGAACTATATACAATTTTCTGAGGAACTGCCAGATTACTTTCCAAAAAGGTCGACCAGCTTGCATTCCCACCAACAATGGTGGAGTCTTGCTCTTTCTCCACATCCTTGCCAACATCTGCTGTCACCTGAGTTCTTAGCTATTCTGATTGGTGTGAGGTGGAATCTCAGGGTCATTTTGATTTGCATTTCCCTGATAACTAAGGATGTTGAACATTTCTTTAGGTGCTTCCCTGCCATTTGAGATACCTCAGTTGAGAAATCTTTGTTTGGCTCTGTTTCCTATTTTTTAATTGGGCTATTTGTTTTTCTGGAGTTCTTTGTATATTTTGGATATTAGCCAGTTATCTGATGTAGGATTGATAAAGATTTTTCCCAATCTGTGGGTTGTCTTTTTGTCCTACTGACAGCGGGGCAGAAGCTTTACAGAAGCTTTTCAGTTTCATGTAGACACACTTGTCAATTGTTAATCTTAAAGCCACTAGTGTTCTGCTCAGGAAAATGTTCCAAAATGTGGACCCTTCAGTCCCACTTAGAAAGGCAGTTGAGAATTCTCTGTTTAGCTCTGGCCTCATTTTTTTAATTGGGTTACTTAGGTTGTTAACCTAATTTCTTGAGTTCTTTACAAATTTTTAGATATTATCCCTCTGTCAGATGTAGGATTGGTAAAGATCCTGTCCCAATCTATAGGCTGTTGAAGGCATTTCTGAACTTGCTTTAAATTTACAGTTTCTTCACCAATAGCGTATGCTCTAAGAGCAAGAATTGACAAATGGGACCTCATAAGGTTACAGAGTTTCTGTAAGGCAAAGGACACCATCAAGAGGACAGATCGGCAACCAACAAATTGGGAAAAGATCTTCACCAATCCTACATCAGATAGAGGGCTAATATCCAATATATATAAAGAACTCAAGAAGTTAGACTCCAGAAAACCAAACAACCCTATTAAAAAATGGGGTACAGAGTTAAACAAAGAATTCTCACCTGAAGAACTTCGGATGGCGAAGAAGCATCTTAAAAAATGCTCAACTTCATTAGTCATTAGGGAAATGCAAATCAAAACAACACTAAGATTTCATCTTACACCAGTCAGAATGGCTAAGATTAAAAATTCAGGAGACAGCAGGTGTTGGAGAGGGTGTGGAGAAAGAGGAACACTCCTCCACTGCTGGTGAGGTTGCAAATTGGTACAACCACTCTGGAAATCAGTCTGGCAGTTCCTCTGAAAACTGGGCACCTCACTTCCAGAAGATCCTGCTATACCACTCCTGGGCATATACCCAGAAGACTCCCCACCATGTAATAAGGATACATGTTCTACTATGTTCATAGCAGCCCTATTTATAATTGCCAGATGTTGGAAAGAACCCAGGTATCCCTCAACAGAAGAGTGGATGCAAAAAATGTGGTATATCTACACAATGGAGTACTATTCAGCCATTAGAAACAACGAATTCATGAAATTCTTAGGCAAATGGATGGAGCTAGAGAATATCATACTCAGTGAGGTAACCCAGACTCAAAAGGTGAATCATGGTATGCACTCACTAATAAGTGGATATTAACCTAGAAAACTGGAATACCCAAAACATAATCCACACATCAAATGAGGTACAAGAAGAAAGGAGGAGTGGCCCCTGGTTCTGGAAAGACTCAGTGAAACAGTATTCAGCAAAACCAGAACGGGGAAGTGGGAAGGGGTGGGTGGGAGGACAGGGGAAGAGAAGGGGGCTTACGGGACTTTCGGGGAGTGGGGGGGCTAGAAAAGGGGAAATCATTTGAAATGTAAATAAATTATATCGAATAAAAAAATTAAAAAAAAATTTACAGTTTCTTTATACAATGACAACTCCACTGTTAAATCAGTAGGATGTGTGCCATCAGCTGAGTGTTCAAGTGATGTACGTTATTATCTCATACTTCTAGAGCATAAAGGGACAATTTGGATGAATCAAGAGTTATTTTTCCCATCCTGAGTTCTCCATCTTAGATTGACCTATGACCATACTCTTGCTACCTCACATGATATGTTATTTGTGTATATTCTTGGTGTCTGTTAAACTTCTTATGATGAACATATTATTATATGATGTGATATTATATTATGTTTTATCACATTATATTACTAATTAGAAATATCATACCATTATGTCCTGACATCTCTACTTAAAGGTCTTGTTATAGGGATGTTACAATAAAGATCTTCTTTAAGAAAACTCAGAAAAAGCCACAATATACTCACATAAATAATATTCTGCAGTCCTTAAATTATGTATCATATTCCCAATTATTTACCTAAAATGTATATTTTTAATTTTATGTATATGTTATGTTCTACTTGTATGCCTACATGCCCCACAAGAGTATCAAATCCTATTAGAGATGGTTGTAAGCCACCATGTGGTACTGGAAATTGAACTCGGAACCTCTTAAAGAGCAGCTAGTGGTCTTAACCACTGAGTCATCTCTCCATCCCATTAAAAAGTATACATCTTTAAAGGCTTTCTCCCTACCTGTAGTTGCATTTGGCATTAAGGCTTTAACATGAGGATATTTGAAGAAAACAATCCATTACAAAACAAGAGCTTAAACAAATTATGCATCAGTGGTAGCAAAGATGTAGGAAAAGTGGTCAGAATGGTAATGGGTTGTAAGGTCTCCACAGAGCACTTAGCATATGACAATCATTTCAGTTTGTGCTAGAGATGGAAAGGTGAATAGAAAAGATACTGCCTTACAAAGAACAGAGGCTGTTCTAAAATAAGCAAATGAATCCTATGTTCTGGAATGATCTATGTCACTTAACATCATAGCTCGGTGAGACCTGTAAAAATTAAAGACTATAAGCACTGGGGTTTGTTAGATTTGATATTGAATCATGAAGTATACCTATCGGGTTTGTGAATTTGGAATGTTTAATGCTTCTGATTTTCAGTTTTTTAACTGACATCAAACAACTAACACTATCCATCTGATATAGCTGATAAAATAATCAAATGACTCCAGATACTGTTGTAGATGACAGTATCAGGTTCACTAGAGACAGCCAATTAATATTGTTAGTAAAAAAAAAATGTGGAACTTCTAACAAAATTTTGTAGATTTCCTTTCTAGTAGGAGGAGTAAGACTGGGATTAGAGATGGGAGTGTATTAAATAGGACGAGGTATATGCTCACACATGAAATCCTTGGACTTCTAAGAGCAAAGAAGGGGAAACAAGAGTTTTGGTTCAGCCTAGGTTATATAGTGAGACATAGTCTATATAACAAGATCTTATCTCAAAATATGTCATTATGTTTTGATAATGTACAATGTACATTGTTTTGAAAATGTAGCCACAGGTACATTCCCATGTCCCACGGGATGGCCTCATACCTGTACACATATGGACAGCACTCCTTGTGCATTATCCTTTAACAAAGAAGAAGAAGGATAGGAAGAAAAAGACATGAAGTTAGAGGTGGAGAAGTCTGGAGGTATACAAGGTGAGCTGGGGGAGGGGGGAATCATCCAAGAAAGCTATGAGGAATCACAAAATGCTTTGCTGTTACTGTAGTTGTGGGAAGTTCCTCCCTTAGTTGGGTGATAGTAACTTCAATCATGGTTTAGACAGAGGTGACCGACATCTTTAGGCATAGACTTCCTCTTTTAAAATTAAAAACAATTTCTAGACCCTTTAACAGCAATTTGATTACTTTATTTTCGTTATTTAAAAAAATAAATGCATTTTTTTGTGTGCAAGAAAAATCCAGAGTGGCTTGGAAATTTGGCTTACAATATCTTTGAAAGGAGCCACAAACCTGAGGCAAAAATAATAGGGAAAAGCTTTCGACTTCTAAGACAAGAAGCCAAGATACAACCAGCCTAGTGATGGTTTGTGAGTTTCTTGGAGCTCTCTGCTGAGAGGAGTCCAGAGTCAACCTTATAGCATATGCATGCAGTGCCTATAGAGGCCAGAAGAGGGTACCATAATTCTTGAATCTGGAGCTATAGATTGTTCCTAGACAAAATATGAGTGTTGGGAACTGAACCCAAGTCCTCTACAAGAGCATCTAGTGTTCTTACCAACTAAGCTGACTTTCCAGAACCTCCAATACCTATTTAATTATTATTTTGTTTTAATTGAAAGGAATATTTTTCACATGATATTTCCCATCCCCCAGCATCACCTAGATTCTCCTTGCTTCTCTACCCACCCAATTCTACCTTTTCTCTCTCTCTCTGTTAAAAACAAAACAAATAAAAACAAGAAACAAATACACACAGAGAGAGAAACATAAGAAAATACAAAAATAAAAAGCAAATGACCGAGACACAAAAAAAAATTCCCAAATAAGCAAGAGACAGAAAGGTTGTAGAACCAGACCAGATGGATGACTTCAAGGAAACCGTGTCTTTCAGACATACAAGTGTTAATTCATGCATGAACTCATAGAAATGATGGCAGCATGCATATTTCCTGCATAGGTTCAAACCAGATGAGGTTCCAGAGCTGGGAGGGGCAAGATATTTTAAAAATCTATGAAAATACCATTGACCTCATTTTGTGTTGACAAACTATTCCTGGCATGATGTCTTTCTGAAGTACGGTTTATAGGAGTAGTGAGACACCACTGGAGAGAACTATTTTTTCTTCTACCGGTGGGTATCAATTACAGAGAGTTTCTTGCCAAGGAGTAAAAGGTGGTGGTACCCACTTTCCCCTATCAAGTCTGAAGCCCCATGTATATTGAGACTGTGCAGGCCATATGGATGCTGCTATAACTTTTGTGAATTCATTTGTGCATCAATACTATTGTGTCTGTATCCTTGAACTCATCCATCCAGTCTGGCTCTACACTCTGTCTTCTGCCTCCTTTGTGAAGACTACTGACTCCTTGGGGAGGGCTTGATAAAGACATCCCATTTAGGGTTGAGCGTTCCAAAGTCCCTCACTCTGTATATACTGTCCAGTTGTTAGTCTCTGTATTAATTCCCATCTACAGCAGAGAGAAAAAGCTTCTTTTATGACAGCTAAGCATGACAGTGATCTGAAAATTGTGAAATTACCAATTTTATATTTACTAATCATAACTTAAAGATTATGTAATGTTGGTTTGGAGAGATGCCTCAGTGGTAAAGATTACTGGCTGTTCTTTCAGAGGACCCTGTCCTATCCTTAGCACATACATAGCTGTTCTCATCCCACTGTAATTCCAATCCCAATGGATATCCCTTCTTCTGGCTTCCAAGGGCAATACAGGCAAGTGGTACAAGACACACATTCAAGTAAAATTCTCGTAAACACACAATGAATTGAATACTTTCTTTAGTCTCTCTGAGCTTCAGTAGAGTTGCAAGATGCAAGTGGAGGACAAATTAAAACTGTTTTCACAATAAAAGGTTTGGTTCTCTTTAGACATCAGAATCAGTGCAATCAAAGCTTACAGAAAGAATCTATACAAAGGGAAAACTTGAATGTGTGGCCATATAAAAGCAGTGTGAGAGCAGAAGCCCTCCCTCAGAAGTGACTGAATTATTTTCTGAACAGTTCCTTTTAGAACTTACAATCCTACTCTTTTTATGTATTATTTCCCAAATTCATATATTCTTCATAGCTCATATTTCACAACAACTTTTTACTTCAGCAAACCTAATGATATTAATTGAATGAAGTTTCCCATGGGAAAATAAAACCCATCAGTGTTTCCTGAAGGAGTATGAGTCATGCAGGAGGTAAGACTGAGTTTCCCAGAGCATCAGGAAATTAACTGCAGAATCAGTGGTGGATGATAATGGTGGGATTGAATGGACAATGGAAAAAATGTACAGAATCCTTAGAGTAAATGACGCTACATACTTGAAATGAGCATGCCATTTGCATTTAGAAATAAATAGTAGCCAATAAAAAAAGTGCATGTCTTTTCAAGCAGTTAGCAATTATAGGGAACCGTGATTCAGACAGAGTTTGATGAAAAGTTATAGATAAACACGAAAAAAAAAAACCCTGTCATTCATTTCCTATTAGACGTTTATTTTAAGTGAAAATTATCTTTTGGATAAAAGTACTTCCCAAGGACAAAAGTCGATGATCACTGAGGCAGACTCTTGGAAAACATTTTAATAATAAAGACTGTGATCAAAACTTGCTAGATTATTTTTTTCCAATGAAAATACGTTTAAGCAGCCCCAGAAGCTATTTGAAACTGTGTACAGGAAAAGCCACAAGATTAAAAGGCTATAAACTATTAGACACCTTATAACGGAAGAGAAGAAAGGAAGAGACAGCCTGACTGATCCCAAGGAGAGATAGCAAGGCCAGAAAAGAATTCCCAGCAGGCAAGCAAAATTGGGGTCAGGAGTGGGGAGAGGCAATAATGGGAGTGCCAGGGAAACGGGGCTGGGAGAAGGCTAAGTAGGTGTGAAAAAATCTCACCACTTTTACAATTTGGATCCCCAAGTTGATGCATCCAAAGAAAAATTTTACACCTAATTAGACTTATTTTTTAGCTTGACATATAGCATCAACTATAAGTTTTGCTTACAACATATTGCCAAATGCTATCTTTTCAGTCAAACCAGAGAGCTGTACTTCTAAAGATTTGCTCGGCATTTTCCTCAGAGACACATTTCCAGACTGCCTGTTTCTCATTAGCTGGAATAAACAGGAGTGTGTTTATAGCGCAGCGCCAGACTTAAAAGAAGGACCTTTCCTGGGGAAGCTGCTCTGGGAATTAGCAAAGCTGGGACTTAAAGGAGAGGGTTTCAGTGCCCAGCTGTGACATAAGGCAGAATCAAGATTCCTTAATACAGACTTTACTGAGCAAACTACTCCCCAGGACACGGTTTTGTTTTCAACACAGTTCTAGGCAGTTCTAATATGTTAAAATCTATTAGTGTCAAGCAGATACATTGGTTACAGGATGCATAACTTCTGTTCTACAAATACTGACTGTATAAATTCAGTGATAATAAGAATAAAAGACAGGTAAGGTGTTCTTAAACAGTTGACAGTCTAATGGTTAATTCAACTTGTCTAATACTTCATCCCATAAAAATCACTCTTTAGTAGTAGAAAGTAATTGAGAATATTTATAAATATGCTAACAAAATATTTTTACATTTGTCTATTATAAAAATGGTTCAAATATAGTATCTAGAAAAATCAGTAAATAAACGCTAGAGAAATATACAAATCACATGTGTATAAACATATTGCATTATTTGATTTACCTTATCGTTTTCTCTAGTGGTGGCCCCAATTTACTAAGGCAATAAAGGAAAATGAAGGGACAAGAGATCATATACAACATTCAGGTATGCTATTGGGAGTACAGTACCCATCTAGGAGCCAGCAGGGCAAAATTCACCCCAGCACATGCACATCTAGATGGATGTGGGCGTATGCATTGTAACTTGACATTGTATTTCTGTGATCACAATGTTAAGAATAGAATACTAGAAGTTAGTCTGGAATGCTGGGAGACTGAGTGCGTTGACTAAAGCTCAAAACGCCTCAGATACAGAATGCAGCTTTTGAGGCCAGCCACTAGAGGATGACAAGATCTCACCGCCATTCCAGGAGAGAAGGTGTTCCCAGAGAATGCACAGGCATGTTCAGTTTGTGAATGTGGTCAAGTGGAGTGCTTTGATCAGACACTGGAGAAGGAGGACTGTATGGAACTTTCACCAGGAGACAAAAGTCTTGGGGGAGCTATAATATATAATAGTGAGTTTGGCAGCCTTCACAAGAGCAGCTTAAACAACTCTGAATTTAGCCGTTCATCGTTTTCTCTGCACTTGACCAATAAGATCGTTCATTGTTCTATAGTTACATAATCACAATTATCTAAGTTTAACTCTTCTTCATTAAATACCTCGATTTTATACAAAACACACTAAAAACACTTAAACATCCATAGTTTTAAACAAAGAGATTTTTGGAAAGTAAATCGACCTTTGAAAGTTATTACAAGGAAAGTAAAATTGGGGGAAGAACTGAAGGGATCTTGGATGAAGATTGCAATAGAATACCCAAAGCTAATATTTTTCTTCTAAATAGAATAATGGAGATAAAATCATATAATTTAGTCTAGCAAGATGTCTCAGATTTTAAAATTATGTCTGCCGCTGAGCCTGACAGCCAATGTTGATTCCAGAGCCCTACAGTGTAGGGGAAAAGCAACTCCCACAAGTTGTCCTCTGAATTCTATAGGCACTCCATGACATTCTCTCTCTCTCTCTCTCTCTCTCTCTCTCTCTCTCTCTCTCTCTCTCTCTCTCGCACACACACACACACACACACACATCCAATGGTACAAAGATTCAGATTCATTTTTCCCTTCGATACTTTTAGTTTGAAACTTATCAATATATATATTTAATCAATATTGGCTAGCTTTTGCATACGGTATGAGATAGAGGTCAATAATCTTTCTTTACAGATGATTTCCTATTGTCCCAGTACAGTTTCTTAAAACTACCTGTCAGTTCACTATAAATGTGTAGGTGCCTTCATGTACTCTCAGCTCTATTTCGTTTATCTGTATACTTATCTTTATGCTAGATATTAATGTGAGTTTACCATTCTAAAACTAGAAAGTATGAGTTATCCTTATTCTTTATGAATACTACATTAGCTTTTTAGAGTGCTTCTGAATTTCACTTGATTTAACACCAATTTGTCTATTTCTATTGAAATGTTATTGAAATTTTACTGGAGCTTGACATCAATCTTAAATCTGAAGGGATTTGTTCGCTTAATAATATTAAACCACTGATCTATCCACACAAGCTTTCTAACTTTAATTCTGCTAAGCTTCTTTCAACTGGTTTTTAATTTGAGTCCATGAATCTGAAGCCTCTGTACCTAAGCATTTAGTATTGGGGTGCTACTGTAAATAACTAATCACAATACTATCTTTTTAAATTTTTTTATTTTGTTTATTTACATTCCAGACGTTATCTCCCTTCCTGGTTTTCTCTCTGAAAACCCCTCATCCTACCCCCTTCCTGCCTCCACAACGTCGCTCCCCAACCCACACACTTATTCCCACCTCACTGCCCAAGCTTTCTGCTATTCTGGGACATTAAGCCTGCATAGAACCAATGGCCTCCCCTCCCTTTAATGCCAGACGAGGCCATCCTCTGCTACGTATGCATCTGGAGTCATTAGGTCCATCCATGTGTACTATGTGGTTGGTGGTTTAGTACCTGGAAGCTCTGGGGAGTAGGGTTAGTTGGTCTTTATTGTTGTTCTTCCTATGGGGTTGAAAACCCCTTCAGCTCCTTCAGTCTTTCCCCTAACTTCTCCTTTTCAGTCCCCCTGCTTAGTCCAATGATTAGCTGCAAGTATCCCCAACTGTAACAGTAAGGCTGTGGAGAAAAAGGATCACTCCTCCATTGCTGGTGGGATTGCAAGCTGGTACAATGACAATAGGACTTTCAATTTTTTACTTTCAGCCTGTTAATTACTATCATTTACAAATGCATTGAAATATGGATAATAGCCATACTATTTGTGTGATAAGGTGGAGTTTTAAAAATTACACTCAACAGTTTTCTGTGCTTAAGGGGTACAGTTTAAATTCTTTTCTGCAGTTGAATCTGTGTTGTTTCCAACTTCTGGCTATTACAAATAAGGCAGCTATGTGCATAATGAACCATATGTCCTCGTAGTATGGTAGAGCATGGTATTGTTCACCTCAGAGCCTAAGCCATAGGTGTTCTCTTCAGGAAATTTTCTCCTGTGCCAATCATTCAAGTGTATTTCTCAATTTCTTTTGTATTAGATTCAGTGTTTCTGGTTTTTATGTTGAGTCGGGTCTTTGATCCACTTGGATTTGACCTTTGTACAAGATGATATATATGGTTCAATTTGTATTCTTCTATAAGCAGACAGTCAATTAGGCCAGCACCATTTGTTGAAGATGCTTTCTTATTTCCACTAGATGATTTTGGCTCCTTTGTCAAAGATCAAGTATCTATGAGTGTGGGCTTATTTCTGTGTCTTCAATTCTATACCATTGATTGCCCTAATTGTCTCTGTAGCCATACCATATGGTTTTTATTACAATTGCTCTGTAGTATAGCTTAAGTTCAAGGATGGTGTTTCCCCCAGAAGTTCTTTTATTATTGAGAATTATTTTTGTTATCCTAGGTTTTTTATTTCATATGAAGTTGAGAATTGCTTTTTCCACGACTACGAAGAATTGAGCTGGGATTTTCATGGGGATGGCACTGAATCTGTAGATTACTTTTGGTAAGATGGTCATTTTTACCGTGTTAATCCAATTCATGAACATGGGATAACTTTCCATCTTCTGAGGTATTCTCTTTCTTTCTTCAGGGACTTGAAATTCATGTCATACAGATCTTCCACTTGTTCAGCTAAAGTTACACCAAGATATTTTATATTATTTGTGACTACTGTGAATGGTGTTGTTTCCCTAATTTCTTTCTCAGGTCATTTATCCTTTGTATAAAGGATGGCTACCCCTCAACTGAAGAATGAATACAGAAAATGTGGTTCATTTACACAATGGAATACTATTCAGCTATTAAAAATGAGGACATCATGAGTTTTCCAGACAAATGGATAGAACCAGAGAGAAATCATCCTGAGCGAGGGAACCCAGACCCAAAATGACATGCATGTAGGTCATGTATAGTATGTACTCACTTATAAGTGAATATTAGCTAAAACATTCAGAATACCCATGATACAACTCACAGACCATAGAAAGCTTAAAAAGGAATAAAGGCCCAAGTGTGGATAACTGAAACCCACTTAGAAAGGGAAACAAAATAATTATGGGAAAAGAGGGAGAGAGGAACCTGCATAGAAGAGTGATGGAGAGACAGAGAAAGTGGGGCAGGATAGAGTATGGGGAACAGAGTAGAGAAGCCCAGAGGATCAGGAGTCTGAATCTAAATATGCAGCAGTGGGGTGAGTTTGGGGGGACTGGTATGTGAGAGGCTACCAGGACTCAAAGCAGAAGACCTTAGCCAAAATGTCCAACACTGTGGAGATGGAACCTGAAAAGACTACCTCCAGTAGACAGACAGGGTCCCCCAGCTGTGGCAGGGGTCCACCCAAACATCTTCAAATTTTTGACCAGAATTGTTGTTGTGTGAAGGAAATGCAGGGATAAAAATGCAGCAGAGAGTGAAAGAAAGGCCATACCCAATGAGCAGGCAGACTTAGGATCCATCCTAAATGTGCATGCCAAACCGTGACACTATTACTGATGCCATATTGTGCTTGCAGAAAGGAGCCTGGCATGGCTGTCCTCTGAGAAGCTATACCAGCAGATGACTGAGACAAATGCAGATACTTACAGTCAACCATTGGGTTGAGATGGGAAACTCCTATGGAACAGTTCGGGGATGATCTGAAGGAGGTAAACTGGATGGCAAAACCATAGGAAGAACAGTGTCAACTAACTTGGACCCATCATAGCTCCCAGAGACTAAGCCACGAACATAGGCAGATCTGTGGCCCCAGATACATGCACAACAGCAGAGTGCTCTATGGGGCCTCAGAGAGAGAGGGTGTGCTTAATCCTGTGGAATCTTGATGCCCCAGAGAAGAGGGATGCTGGTGGCAGCAAGGTGGGGGGTGGTCAGGGGTTGGGAGGAAGGGGGATGAAGAACTCAGGGAGGGGGCTAGGAAGGGTGGCAATTTCTGGAAAGTACATAAATAAAATAATTTAATAAAAAGTTAATTTTATAAATAAATAAATAAATAAATAAATAAATAAATAAATAAATAAATTTCCCAGTTTAACTGGCAAAAATCTTTTGCACAAAGATGTGGCAAGCATGGACACACTTGCTGTTTGTCTATTCATAGGGAAGATTTTTCAGTGTCAGCATTAAATATTCTCTGAGTAAATCTGTTACAGATCCTGCTGCAGAGTTCAGATATCCATTTTCAAATTGAAGAAGATTTCTTGTTTTAGTTTCCCCGGTATGCTTTGCTAAGTATGTCATTAGATTTTTTTGTCAACTCTTTCATGTGTGGCTATGTGCATGTCTATGGAGACAACTATGTATTTCCATTTACATGGGATATTTTTCTTACTCCTAAACACATTTCTAGTCACAAAACAACTGTCTCTTGCTCTTGATGTACATATAATTGTTTTGTTATGCTGCTGGATTGAGTTTGTGTTATGGGAAATATTAAAAAACTAACCAGCACATTCTCGCACTTGTGCCAGCAACTCTCAGCCTCAGTGACATGGCTGGCCATGCACTGCCAGGCAATGTCTGACCTGTTTTAATCTTGTGGAGACTCTCACTCAAAACTCCACAATCTCTCCACCCAGCTTACTAGGTTCCCATTGACGGATCACTACCATGCCAAACCCATGCTTAAAAACACCCCATGGCTTTTGTGGTGCACATCTGGCAAACCCACATTGCCACCATACCTTTCTCTCTTGAACTTAGACAAGACTTCTCATGAAGGAAAATGCAATACAAACTTAGTTAAGAAACAATGGTAAACTCAGTCTATGGGTGCAACAACTAAAACCTAAACTTGTAAGCCTTATGAAAATCTTATTTCTCCAGTGATGAATCCTTGAAGATCTACTGTGATACCAAGAAACTCTAGCAGCTACATCTTACCCATATGCTGTCCCCATTCCAAAAGAACCTAACTCTCAACTGCGTCCTTTCTTCCTCTGTCTAACCCAGAAGTCCTGCCTACTTGCCCAGTGATTGTCTCCTTTATTCATTGGGGCATTGGTTCACAAGAAGCCTCCTGAGTACGCAACTCATTCCTAATTCCAGACAGCATCTCCCAAGAGAGCAGAATTAACATAAAATACAAGCAGTACAGAGTCATCCACAAGTTTGCTAATATTTTGATGATGAAATTTTGCCAACTATACACTTTCTTTTCATCTTATTTAATTTTGGTATCTTTCCTGAGTTCCCCTTTCTAATTTCACAAAGCATAACAAAAATTAGATTTTTGCTCTAAAAATCTTTCTTCCTTTAAAATATAGAGTGCTGTACTATGACTTTTCATTTCAGCACTATACCATGGTTTTGAATAAAACTAATTTCCCATCAAAATTCATGTTGAAGCTTTGTCACCCCACATTCATAATGTTGAGAGATGGTGAGGTCATTAGTAGGTATTTGATATAATGAAAGAAATATGTCCTTGTGAAATGATTAGTGTCTAGATTGCTTATTGTGAAAAGTAAGAGTTTTGTTAAAGCAAAGTCTATTGCTCTTTGTGTTGAAGCAGGGTATGTAATAGAGCACCAACAGTGTATAGCTGAGTTTCTTGCACCAAAATGGCCAACAATCCCAGTCTCCATCTCTCCAGCTTTTCTATATACTTAAAGCATTGTTTGTTGTTGCTGTTACTACTGGTTTGATTTTGTTTTTTCTCTTCTTCTAATATATACAGTTTGATCTGTCCCTAATTTGTGATGATCCAACTCAGAAGCACATATCTAAGACAGAGAGCTCCATCAACTATGCAGCACTTTATGATTTAAATCATCCTATCCATTATCTTATCTATTATTATCTTAGTTTTAGATTCATTCATAAAGAAAAAGTTCTTATTAAATGAGATAAACATTAGAAAAAGATAGTTACAGAAAATAATTAATAGATATTTTATATTGAATTTATTTCTTTAGGAGTTCAGAAATTTTTATTTGCGTAGGACTGTTCAGAAGGAATTTGGCTACTCTGTTTCCTTTTTTGGAGAAAGCTTATATGTCCTTGGGCTTTTGCAAATAATTTGTGTGTTCTTGATATATGTATCTGATAACTATTCATACTAATAAAATAATATGTGGTAAGAACCTATATAATGTATGTAAGTAAAATGAGTCATTATGGTGGAATTATCAGGAAGATCAACTATCAACCATGTAATTAGAGGCATGAAGCAGTTTGTTTTCTTTTGCTTTTCTATGTCCATAAAGAGTTGGGGTTTCATCCTCCTTTGAAATCAGCTTAATCTCTCCACATAAGGAAGGAGGCCTGAGATTGAAGCACAAGTCCATTGAAACAACCAACTCTGCCTGTATAATGGAATCCCAACAAAACGATGGCACTGAGGTTGAGATGAGCTTCAGTGATTGCTGACATTGTGATTACTGCCACATATTAAGATAGAAACATTTACAAGTTCACAGAGTCTATAAGTTCTCAGACAGCAAGACTTTCCTTATTTGGGCCTCTCTTAAATTTTACTCTAAACTTTTCCATTTGAATGGTTCTGATTTCCTGTAGTCAGTCATAAGGCATAACCATTAGTATAGCACTTTCTAAAGTCTTGGTGAGTCAGTCAGTATAGCAAATCAAATTTGAAGTATTAGTGGGAAATCCCAAATTTGAAGCCAACTGGCAAGAGTAATAGTGGTCTGGAGAACCCAAACTAAAATTTCACTCCATGCTGCTGTTGCATGGGGTGAGATTTTATTTTTCAGAAAAGTGCATCCTTGAATTGTGAAGTTTGGTTCAATTCCAAATAGTTGGTGTCAAAAGTCATTGAGAGGACATAGGAAATGTAATAGTTCCTCTTCTCAATCCTTCCATGACATCAACTGTGTGAGGCAGCGCATTTACCCTGGATTTGGATGCTAATTGTATCCTGTGGCTCAAACTGCCTAGCCATACCCACATGTTTATCTCTTCATCTCTTTGGCATCGGCACTATGTAGTGAAACTGAAAAGGAGAACAGTAATATGTGTTATAATTTTGAATTTTGAGACTAAATAGGAAATGCAACAGTGGCTTAATTTGATTTGGGACTATTATATTAGCTCTGTAGCCAATGAAGAAAACAAACTTATTTCAAAAAACAAACATCTAAAATAACAATGTGGACAATCTTGGGAAACATCTTAACTTCAGACAAAATTATTCATTTTAAATGTTCCTTTTAATTTGTCAACATAATTGATAACACTCAAGAACAAAATCCTAAATTATTTTGGAATAAGATGACGATTTTTACAAATAAAACTTACAAAGAAGGCTTTTATTTTTGCAGTAAATATATCTTTGAATTGCAAATATTTCTCAGATACTTTGGTGGGTACTTATTTAAATTACTCATAACTTTCTTTATCCATCTATGTTTTCTCCTGTAATACATTGCCATGAGCACTTTCTATAAATCTCAGAAAACACGATGACATATGGTATCTTGAAACATATTTATTAAATGAAATGCCTAATTTGTCTCTGAGTCCCCATCATATTCCTATTCTATCTCATATATTTTCCTATTATATATATATGTGTGTGTGTGTATAATATAATATCGTGGTAAATGCAATGTGGCTGTTTATTGACAAATTACTTGGAGATGTGGAATTAGCAAGGAGAGACAGAAGATAAGGACCATATCCCTAATCTCAGTAGTTTGGGAATTCTTTTCAAATTTCAGCTTATGCCATATGTTCCTTCCATGAATTGAAGCCAGAGGTCTCTGTGCTCTAGCTAATCAACAGGAAAGGATAAGAAGCCTCAGCTGCAGGACTATGTTGCGCCATAGCTGTTTCCATGGTAGCAGCTATAGAGCTATGATGAGGTTCTTCCTCCCATTATCCCAGGCAGAGAGACATGGACAATAGTAGTCATGTAGTTTTAATATTGAAGAAAGCTTTGTGGATTCTTACACACTTTTCCTTACTGTGTATCAGTTACATTTCTGTTGCTGTGGTTAGCTACCCCAAAAAAAGTGAATGAAGGAAATAGAGGTTTATTTGGTTGACAATATAGTCCATCATGGAAGGGAAGCTAGGGCTACAGGAGCTTAAAACAACTGGTCCTATTGCACCTTTAGCAATGAATGCTTGTGCTCCGTTTACCTTCTTCTTTTTATACAGCCCAGGATAGGAGCTTAGGGAATTGTGCCACCCTCTGTAGACAACATTTCTACCTCTATTACTCTAACAAGATAATCCTACACAGGAATTCAAACAGGCTTTTTACCCAGGTTCACTTAATTGACAATTGAGATTAACCATCACACTTGATTTTACATACTGTCAATTTATATCTTTCTATAACCTAAATGTCTCAATGATCTGTTCATTTGTCACAAATTGCTGACCCAGTACAATCAATGTACCCCCCCCCACATTCAGACTGTGGAACAACCCATTGACCCATGACAGTAATCTGGTCACAAACACTGGAAGTAATTTAGAATGAACTCTAAATAGAATAACTGATATTCATACCTACCACTGGTATGCTGTAATGTCATGAAGTTGAGTATTTTTCAATTTGAAATTTGCTTTTATTTAACACTTACAAAGCTCTTTGTGCCAGGCAATACATTGAACATTCTGCTATATTAATTTGAAACAGTCAAATTTAGTTTTTTGATAATGATTGATGTAGAAAACCACTGATGGGCAAAAGACAGTAGAATGAGATATTGTTTGTCTATCTGCTGACAAGTAAAGGCCAAAATTCAACATACAGCAGTTGACCTCAGATTATTTAATCACTTTGTTCATCTGTATAATCAACCCATATCTTAATGTTTGATGGTTACCTGTTTCTAAAGAGAAAAAAATAATTCCACCTTGTACTGGCTAATTTTGTGTGTCATCTTGACACAGGCTGGAGTTATCACAGAGAAAGGAGCTTTAGTTGGGGAAGTGCCTCCATGAGATCCAGCTGTGGGGCATTTTCTCAATCAGTGATCAAGTGGGGAGGGCCCCTTGTGGGTGGTACCACCTTTGGGCTGGGGTTCTTGGGTTCTATAAGAGAGCAGGCTGAGCAAGCCAGGGGAAGCAAGCCAGTAAGAAACATCCCTCCATGGCCTCTGCATCAGCTCCTGCTTCCTGACCTGCTTGAGTTCCAGTCCTGACTTCCTTTAGTGATGAACTGCAAAGTGGAAGTGTAAGCTCAATAAACCCTTTCCTCCCCAACTTGTTTCTTGGTCATGATGTTTGTGCAGGAATAGAAACCCCGACTAAGACACACCTATATAAGAAACAGAGCTCTCTCTCAGTTTTGGGGACAACTTAATGCAAACAATTGACTCTTGGGAGTTGGTTAATAGTCTGTCAAGTCAGTTGATGATTCTTTTGACATTAAACTTTGAGATGGCATTAACCCCCCTTTTTAAATTCCAGTACTTGGGTGGTTGTGGAAGAGGCTTATTACTTGAAGGACATTCTGAGCTGAACAATGAGAGCCTGTCTCACAACAGAGACAAACAAAAAGATAACCTCTTTTAAGTTCACATGGAAAATACTACTTTTGCATATTGTATACAAAAATGCACAATCCAGAGTTAAGAACAATGACCTGAATGGTCATCGTTGCTCAGTGATATATAAACCCTGGGTTATCTTAATAGCATCAAGGATTTCTGTTGACCTAGCCCAACCACTGGGAATCATCTCCACTAACCTAGGACCTAGAATCCCACCAGTGAGAAATGAGTCGTATATCCCACAAATCCAATTAACAAAATTGAACCAAGACTAAACCGTCCCGGGATACTACTAATAACATTAAATATTAAAACAACACAGAGATTTTTTTTACCTTTATTCTGCATATATTCTTTTTCTCATATTTCCACTTACACTTGTCGTCTTTTTATATGCAAATAAATTGCAGTAAATTTGCCACTAACATGTTGTGCATTATAACTGTTAATGACATGTGGAAGAAAAGCCTTTAGCGGTACAGTATTCTCCTTTCCTGAATAGCTAAAGGAATTAGAGTGAGATAGGTGTATTGTAGACCATTCTATTTGTATTATTAAAGACTTACCTTATACTATCACATCCTTTCTTTCCTTTCTTTCTTTTAAAAAAGAAATTGTGAAGCAAAACGCAGAGGATAAAGAGAGTTAAAGGTCTAAAAGCAAGCTTAGCCTTCCTTACTTGATCTGGGCTAAACAGAGTTGAGCAGAGCATTTTATTTTATTTTTTCTTTTCCCTTGCAAACTCTAAGAACAAAGGCAACAGGGATTTGATTCTGTCTGTGGTTCCATTGTACTGCTATCCATGAGGGAATTGACCTAGTGTGAGTGTGACTAACACAGATTGATCATGGCTCAGTGGAGAATGCCCTAGATTCCTTCCTGCAGCTACTGGATGACACACATGCTTGTAACCAGCTGCAGGTAACATTTCATACTTTTCCTCTGGGAGAAGAGAAGTAAAATAGAGCAGCCATTTCAAAGGCAGAAATACTGTTGTATCGCACATAATAGATCCTGAGGGCTGACATATGGTCTTTCCTGCTACAAGGACAATTAAGGGCCAATAGTAAAATTATATATGCACAGGCAACACATCAATTGTGCTTAAAGATGAGGCACAATTAATACTGTAAAGGAGTCATTTTCATTGAGAAAACTATATTATTTTAGGATACCTACCAAGCAAATAAAAGTCTACATTTTTTTCTGTTTCTTTTGTTTTTACTCCCCCCCTTCCTTCTGCAATCATGGGGGATTAAGCTTGGAATGGGTTGTTCTAGGTAAATGCTCAACCTATAATGTACATCTCTAGCTGTCAATGTTAAATTTAGTATTGGATCTTTTTACTAGAAAAGCATGCTTATTGATGGACTTTATGATATAGCTGTGTATATAAAGTAGTTTCTAAGAACATTATGAAGAAATGATCAGTATATGTAAAATAATATTGACAGCTGGACTAACTTTCATAATTTTTGATTTGATTTTCTAGCCACAGATGTGTTTATTCTCAAACCTGGTACAATTATTTCATTAATAATATTTTTCAGTTCAAGTGCTCAGATGGATTTAATTTGTTCAAATAAGTGAGAAAGTATATAGCTAATTCATCAGCATGTTCTATTAAGGTAAGCATGTTTTTCTCCTTGTATAGGAATCCATAATAAACAAAATGCTCCTATATAATAATGAATCTTATCTTATGGAAATACATACACAGCCCATATGTCTGGTGTGTGTGTGTGTGTGTGTGTGTGTGTGTGTGTGTTTGTGTGTGTGTGCGTGCATGTACTTCATTTTATTTTGAGAGAGAATCTCATATATCCAAGGCTAGATTTTCTGATTCTCCTTCCTCTACCTCCAAAATGTTGGGAAGACAGCATGCGCTACCACATTAATGTAATGTTGCTTGAATACTCTCAGTGACTTATGGTATTCATCATACTATGTGAACCTTATGGTTTTTGTATTAGAGTCATCATCACCATAAAAGAGTACCACTGTGCTGGTGGACAAAACCATTTGGGCAAGATATTTTGTCTGAGTACTCTTGAGCACGTTTCACCAAGCTAATCCAGCACAGATGATCAGTGGGAAGTCTACAAATATGTACCACTACAAAAACCACCAGGAAGCTCTCTTGAGAACAGCCCTGAGCACAAGCACTCAGGTGTAACACAACACTTGTTTCATAAATGTCAATGAGAACAGTATAAGCAAGAATCACTGTTGCGTATGAAGAATGTCTATTTGGTGCCCGGTCAGTTCTGCGCAAGAGCCATTGCTAACCTAAGCAAGAGCTTGTGAAAGAAACTCGAGGGGAAGAGAAAAATCAATGGAACTCCTTGTTCATCTCTTTCCATTACTAGTCAGAAAGACTCATTCTGCCATTTCAGACACACAAGCTCCTACTTTTATAATACAGGTACAGAACACGGATTAGGTTTGATGATTGGGCAAGTAGATCAGGGATTAAACAGAGATCTTTGACTTTCATGTTGTGTCCTGCTCCACAGAAAGCTGGGTCCTGGCATTGTGTCTCATGACCAGTGTCAATCCCTTCTCTTACAGGATGACACAACCCCCACCATGAGAAACTTGTAACCTTTGTTGCCCACTAATCTCTGCTGGTATTTCCTCAAAAGAGGAAATGGGAGCTTGATGACTTCTTTCACAGGCAAGGTTTTTGTTCTCTGAAAGATTTCCCAGCACTTTTTATGGCACATCTTGAGGTTTTCTTCACCCTATGAGGCCCCAGGAGTCAGACTGTTAACATCCTTTGTTGACTACTATCTGTTGTTGTTCCTTCCCATTAGTTGATAAGAGTTACCAAAATAACAACTTTTCAGTTAGGGCTTTTTAACTTTCAAAATGAAATACTCTGAGGAAAAATAAGTTTTTATTCACAAATTCTACTCTTTTTACACCTGAGAATTTCTAACATGAAAATAGCCCTGACAGCAAGCACTAAGGTGTAACACAATGAGAATATGTTAAATGAGAAAAACAGCTTTTCTTTAAATCACACACACACACACAAACACACACACACACACACACACACAATTTTCTTGAGCTTAATGGAAACGGTTAATGAAGAGCAATTAGCTACAGTGAGAAATTTAGCTCGTAGTTTTCAATATCAATATTAATGTTTAAAAACCCCAAAAATCTGTACCTTTAGTCTAACCTTTATAAGATTTTATCAAATATATCTTCTTTACTTTTAACTACATCTTTTATTCTTCATTGCTTCTTTTTTTGTGGATGAATAATTTCTAAATTAAATGTCTCTTTTCACAATCAGTGGGGTTATATTTATAGTTCAGTCAGCAACATAAAATCAACCTTTTCAGGCAAAAGAGCTTAGAAGATGGTGCTGACAGAATCATGCCCAAGTTTTATAAAACCATGACTTTCCTTCTCTATAGAAATCTAGAACAGCTGTTTATCACAGTATTCTGAAAGAATAAGTAGCACGTGATATACCCTCACATTCATTACAAGGAGAGAAAAATGTCATTGTTTACCAAGGAAAGGAACTAAAAATTTAATGTAAAAAAGTTAATCATTACAGAACCAGGGCTCACAGCTATTGCTCAGAATATCTGGCTTCTGACAGAATCAAGATTGCTCCAGCAACAGCACATCAGGATAAAGTATACACAGTTCTCTTTAACATCCAGCAGTTTACTCAGCAGCCATATTTTTCTTTTAAATCACAGAGTAGAGAATAGATAAAATACATATTAGTATTCAGAGAAAGCTCATGTACCCTGCACTCAATTTACCAAATGTAGCTCCCTTCAAGGGTCTAAGGAGTTCATCTCTAACTTTTATGGAAAGTATTTCTAAAAATTATTTTGCTCCAAAATAATGCACATGAAAATGTCTAGTACAGGCTGTGGAGAGATGATAATACATCATGTGTGTTATTTTCATCTTTATAATTTTCAGAGAAGGAAAATAGTAGAAAGGCAGGTTGTTTGCAATACAGACCCAGCATTGCCAAGATGGATGCTAGGCTAGTCTAAGTGTCAGATGTTAAACTGAACCATAGTTATTAGAAAGAACAAAGAAAGAATTCAAGAAAAATTTCTGAAGAAGAATGACTAGATTTTTTTTATTCAACATATTTTTTATTTACATTTCAAATGATTTCCCCCTTTCTAGACCCCCATTCCCCAAAAGTCTAATCAGCCCCCTTTCCTCCCCCTGTTCCCCCCCCCAACCCTTCCGACTTCCCTGTTCTGGTTTTGCCCTATACTGCTTCACTGAGTCTTTCCAGAACAAGGGGCCACTTCTCCATTCTTGTATCTCATTTGATGTGTGGATTATGTTTTGGGTATTCCAGTTTTCTAGGTTAATATCCACTTATTAGTGAGTGCATACCATGATTCATCTTTTGAGTCTGGGTTACCTCACTTAGTATGATGTTCTCCAGCTCCATCCATTTGCCTAAGAATTTCATGAATTCATTGTTTCTAATGGCTGAATAGTACTCCATTGTGTAGATATACCACATTTTTTGCATCCACTCTTCTGTTGAGGGATACCTGGGTTCTTTCCAGCTTCTGGCAATTATAAATATGGCTGCTATGAACATAGTGGAGCATGTATCCTTATTACATGCTGGGGAATCTTCTGGGTATATGCCCAGGAGTGGTATAGCAGGATCTTCTGGAAGTGAGGTGCCCAGTTTTCGGAGGAACCGCCAGACTGATTTCCAGAGTGGTTGTACCAATTTGCAACCCCACCAGCAATAGAGGAGTGTTCCTCTTTCTCCACATCCTCGCCAACATCTGTTGTCTCCTGAATTTTTAATCTTAGCCATTCTGACTGGTGTAAGGTGAAATCTCAGGGTTGTTTTGATTTGCATTTCCCTAATAACTAATGAAGTTGAGCATTTTTTAAGATGCTTCTCCGCCATCCGAAGTTCTGCAGGTGATAATTCTTTGTTTAACTCTTTACTCCATGTTTTATTAGGGTTATTTGGTTTTCTGGAGTCTAACTTCTTGAGTTCTTTATATATATTGGATATTAGCCCTCTATCTGATGTAGGGTTGGTGAAGATCTTTTCTCAATTTGTTAGTTGCCGATTTGCCCTTTTGATGGTGTCCTTTGCCTTACAGAAACTTTGTAATTTTATGAGGTCCCATTTGTCAATTCTTGATCTTAGAGCGTAAGCTATTGATGTTCTGTTCAGGAACTTTCCCCCTGTACCAATGTCCTCAAGGGTCTTCCCCAGTTTCTTTTCTATTAGCTTCAGAGTGTCTGGCTTTCTGTGGAGGTCCTTGATCCATTTGGAGTTGAATGACTAGATGTTAATGATTGATTAAGCATATAGCATGGGGCTGGATTAATTGTCCAGTGATTAATGGTACATACTGTTCTTGCAAGAGGAACCAGCATTTGTCGGATATGCAGTACTCATGTCAGGATGTCAGGTGGTTCACCATTGTTCCAGGGGAATCTGATGCCTTCTTTTGACCTGTACAGACACTTTTCTATTGTGAACACGCCCTTACTAAGACACTCATATGAATACTCACAATTAAAAGAAAAGTGTAGAAGAAGGAAAGGATAGCATTGTTAAAAGAATCCCCGAATTTTGCATTTGCTGAATATGATAGTACAGAAATGAATACTATGCAATAAATGGCAAAAGGCAATAACAGCTAGAAAAATCAAGAAAAAGACATTTGAAGGACTAGAACTGTCAGGATTTGAGCTGATAGTGTACATTATTTAACATTCTGGACAGTTGGTGAAATCACTTGGGAAATGTGTACAGAGGCACATGAAATTGTTGAAGTCTGAAGTTAACTGGACCTATCATGGAGGATGTCTTTGAAATAGAACAGTCCAGAGCAGGTGAAGTACAAGTGTGTTTCAGGAGAAAACAAAGAGAAGTCTGTAGAGCACTTCTTCTAAAAGAGTGGCTTATTGCTAGAGGCAACTTTAGTTCTGTGTGACTCAAGAGTTTTGAAGCATCCTCAGCCCTATGTCTCTGAACTGTGTTCAGTAAACATATAAGGTTGGAGAAAATACAGTGTTTCAAAATTGCTGTGATAACATATTGACTAAACATGTTTAATGCAGAATTGTCAGCCTTGAAACCACATACAGACCACCAACAAAAATGGACCCAGCAGGTTGTATTTACATATATTTGTGCATATGCAAAATAATACATATTTATGTTTGTAATATTAGTAATCAAAGAAAAACAGGGTTTCGACTTGAGAGGTTGGATGAGAGAAAAGGCAAGTGTTCAGGGGAGGGTTATTGAGACATACTTCTATTTCAAGTAATAACATATTAAATAACAATAATAACATGGGAAGGAAAGGGTTTGCTTGATTTATAGGTTGCAGTCTGTCATCTAGGTACTCTTAGACATGAATTCAAGGTAGGAATTTGAAACAGAAACCAGGGATGAACTGGCTTACTGGCTTGTTTTTCATGACATTCCCAGCTTGCTTTATTATACAACTCAGGATCACTTGCCCAAGGTGGGCTGGATGGTCCCATAGCTATCACTAATCTTCAAAATGCTCCCACAGACATGTCCACAGGACACAGTGATGGGGGAAATTCCTCTGATGAGGTTCCCTCTAAGTGACTCCAGTTTCTGTGAAGTTGACAAAAACTAACCAACAAAACTGAAAAAGCTAGATTCTCAAGTCAACTAAGGATCAGAGATGTAGATGGACTCTCCTCTCTCTCTCTCTCTCTCTCTCTCTTTCTCTCTCTCTCTCTCTCTCTCTCTCTCTCTCTCTCTCTCTTTCTCTCTCTCTCTTCCTTCATTATACTATTTCTTTAATTTTTATTAATTTCTTTATTTGAAATAAAATACTATATGCTGAGTGGAGCATTGGGGATATAATTTACATGTGAATATAAATTCATAGTGTGTTTCTATACTGCTTGGTTTTATGTGTCAACTCTACACAGGCTGGAGTTATCACAGAGAAAGGAGCTTCAGTTGAGGAAGTGCCTCCATGAGATCTAGCAGTGGGGCCTTTTCTGATTTGCTGATCAAGGAGCAAGGACCCATTGTTGATGGTACCATCCCTGGACTGGTATTCTTGGGTACTATAAGAGAGCAAGTTGAGCAAATCAGGGGAAGCAAGCTAGTAAAAAACTTCCCCCCATGGCCTCAGCATCAGCTCTTGCTTCCTGACCTGCTTGAGTTCCAGTCTTGACTTCCATTAGTGATGAACAGCAATGTGGAAATGGAAGCTGAATCAACCCTTTCCTCCCCAACTTGCTTCTTGGTAATGATGTTTGAGCAGGAATAGAAATGCTGACTAAAACAATTTCTAACAAAGAAAGACTGAAAACAGGCAACATTCTTTAGACTTGGATAAGTCAAGGTACTTTGAATCAAGAAGTAAATGACTGATCTACATAAACACTGAAATCAGGGACCTAGTGGTAGAGTGAAATATAAAATACTGGTTATTCATGGGGAACTGTGGGATTGTGGGGAACTGTGGGATTGTGGGGACTTGCAACCACGGGAGTTGTCCTGAAGCAAGAGTAAGATTGAGAAGTGCCCCAAATCCCAAAAATCTCATCCTGAGACTGGGAGGAGTTGAAGCTGCTCCCCAAACTCTTGCTCTCAGTCTACCAAGCATAACCTCTACCTCCCCCACCTCTGGTGGTAGTCACGTAGCCTGCTGCTAGATTACACATTCAACTTCCTCTTTTCTGATAAGAACTTGCCTGGAAGGCTCTTGGAATTCCTCCTCAAGTAAATGAAGCATTCCCAGGCCACCTCCCTAGCCAATAACTTATGTCTACCTTGGAATTCCCAACCCATTCCCCAAACCTTTATAGTCCTGTTCACCCCAATAAAGTTGAGTTCTCTTGCTGAAGCTGATTTCAGAAGTCTACCCATCCCTCTGTTCTCACATCATTCCAATGGTTGACCTCCTTCCCGGTCCTTCTGCTCCTTTTGTTCTCAAAGGCAGATGACCCATAGCCCCTAGGGAGAAGGGAAGATCACAGGGAACTCCTTAAGAAGCCACATCTATCAGTCAGGAAAAAAGTGTTACTGGTAAATAGTATAGAATGCCCTACTTTGAAAAATTATCATCTAGAACTGTGCAGTATATGGTAGCCATTTAATTCTAATGACTATCAAATACTTGAAGCATAGTGAATCTGGCTCAAATGTTCTGTAACATTTAAAGATACCAAATATAAAAGAGGGAGCATAATATAAATGATTATAAAATTTATCATATGATGTTATTTATATTTTAGCTCTAAATGGAAATATTTTGGATGTATTGGGGAAATTAATATGTATGTATGTAATTAAAATAATTTTCATAAATTTCTTTTAATATGTTGTTAATATAGCTATGAGAATATTCAAAATTTAAAAGTATCTCATGGATTACAGTTGCGGTTTATATTTCCGTGAACAAGATGATCAAGAAATTGATTTATTTCAGTTAGTCTTCTTTTTTCTTTCTTTCATATGCTTAAGAAAAATAAGACTCTATACTTTCATGGTTTTGATAGACAATCTTATAATTTAATAATTAAAAATAAAATTTGCTAAGGCACTCATAGTTGTTATAAAACATTGGGAATACATTTCAGCCCCATCTCTTCACAGATTCTGCATTTAGATTGGTGTGAAATCACAATTCTTTATTTGCTTCTACAATAATTGACATTATTCTGCTAAGTTCAGTTCTAACTCCAACCTCCTCACTTTTTAATACCTTTATATTTTAACTCAATTTATTTATTTATACTTATATTTAATTATTATTTATTTTACACATATTTATTTACATACATTCATATGTTATATATAGCCTATAAGTGATATATATTGTATAAATATATTTTAGGTAAATACATACTTGAATTTATTTACAAATAAATATATAATTTTATATTTATATATCATATATATTTTCATATATTTTATGTAATATAAAATATATTTATATTAGCATGTAAATAAAAAATTTATATATTTAGCTCAAACTAGAATTAAACTGAAGTGATTAAAGACTCAAATGTAAAAATCAAAGCCATAAAATTCCTGGAGAAATGCAAGGTAAAAGTTTCTTGATGTCCAGCTTGGCAACAGTTATTCAGAAATGATGCTCAAATACATGCATCCGGAAAAAATCAACAAAAGTGCAAAATATAATAAGTATCTGACCTTCCTGTCATCAGATTTAAGTACTGGATATAAACCAAGTCACAATACTTGGTTTAGAAAGTGTTGCATATGATCTATCAATGTCTGACGAGAAGGCTGCAATGAAGACCCCATAAAGCTCTTTTTTTCTACATCGCAGTGCAAGGTCCATGTATATCGGGCATTATATGATTGGTTTACAACAGTGGTTCTCAACCTTTCTGTGCTGGTTTGAGCAAAAATGGATTCCATAGCTCCATAGAGAGTGGCACTATTAGGAGCTGTGATGTTGTTGGAGTGTGTGTGGCCTCCTAAGAGGAAGTGTGTTTCAGTTTCTTCCTGCTGCATGCCAATCCAGATGCAGACCTCTCAGCTCCTTCTCCAGTGCTATGCCTGCTTGTGCGTTGCCATGCTTCCTGCCATGGTACTAATGGACTAAACCTCTGACACTGTAACTCAGCTCCCATGAAATGTTTTCCTTTAGGAGAATTTCCAGTGGCCATGGAGTCTCCTTACAGCAGTAGAAACCTTAAGACACTTCCTAATGCTGGGACCTTAGGTTCTTAGGGTGACTGAATCAATAAAATTATTTTTGTTGCTACTGAATAACTGTAATTTTGCTAGTTGTAAATCCTAATGTAAGCATCTGATATGTCCAATGATGTTAGGTGACTCCTAGGAAAGGGTCCGTGTTTAATATCGCTTAATCGCCCTGGTGGCAGCAGGATGCATTCTTTGCTACTGGTCCGAATGTTCTGAGTTCTTGAAAGAAAGACACTTGCAGCCTTCTATTTTAATATGCCTTAGACAGCTCAACGGTTGGGCCACCCTCGACCTTCCTCATTGTTAATGCCTCACTTCTGATACTCCTGAGTTATTAGGTACTGAAGTCTATATTCCACCTTTGTTATCCTATGGGGTCTGGGGGCCAGGGCTGCTCTTCCTGCCTCTTACATGACTGTTATGCTCCCGCTTCTGTAGCTCTCAAGCCTGAATCCTACTCCTTTTCCAGGATGGTGATTCATCTTTCACCTCTGTCCCCTTGCCCACCAATGGGCAAGTCCTGTGTCTGTCTCTCTGCCAAGTCACTGGTTGTCAGTAATTTTATTTACCAGTCAGAACCAATTGGGGACAAAGACCCTCACTGTCTTATAGATGGAGTCTCATACAACTTTGATAACAGTACAAGTATTAGACCAAGTCCACAACAGGTCCATCCAGACCCCATAGGTTGAGAAGTGCCTGTTTTAGACACATGTAAGAATCACTTCTTTTATGTAAGGTGGTTTTTAAATCTAGAAGTTGCTTCTGCAGTAAAATTTTTGTATCTTAATTCCCAAATGACAGTAATAAAGATGTTCTAAAAATCTGTACACATCTGCCTTTTCCCCCAATGGTTTTGCATATAGCATGCTGTTTGCCATAGCTAAATGAATGTGGCACATCAGACCATATAGGAAGAAGAACAGAGAAACTCTGCTAAAAACACTATTTAAAAGTATCAAAATTCATGGATAATTAAAGGAATTTTATTAACCAGCTTGTTTTTTTACACAAATTAGTTTAATAGAAAGTTAGAATTTTTAGTGCCTTCTTAGTTATGACCATCATTTTAAAATACAAACATATTATGATTTTCCCTGAAAATAAATGCTATTTTGCTAAACAATGGGTTGCCATAAGAATATATGAACATTTTTAATCATTCGTGCATAATGTCAATTCTAAATGGCCTATTCAATACAACCAACAAATGAGATTATCTATGATATTGCCTACTGTGGTCTTTCTGAAAAAAAGAGGCATCCTGTTATTTTTCCACAGCTTATCTGCATCCAAAGAAATCATACTATTTTTAAACATAGTTTATATGTGTGGTATTTTGTTATAATAAAATTCCATTAAACTTTCATTATAATACCCTAAAATAACCTTTTAAAAATGATCAAATATATTCTGTCATGAATTTAAAGTTGTGTTTAAACAGATATGTTTTGGGGTGAACTGGGTGAGAGGAGAGAAAAGTGGTGAATATAGTCAAGCCATATATAAATTTCACAAAGGAATAATAAAAATGTATACAAAGCAGGAAAAATGAAAAATAAAGAAAGGGAACATTTTCATCAGCATTTGGGCATAATAAAACTGTACAGGATACATCTAAGGAGAAAAATATAAAACAATGACCAAGACATGAATAAGAACAGAACATGACTAAATGATGTGTTTCCTTATGCATCGTGATGGTGTCAGAATTACTGATTCCAAGCTGAAACATTTCTTCTGATTCCCTGGTTTTTTGCTTGTTGTGGTTTCTTCTATAAGGTAGCAAGAAAACACAAGATATGTTTTAGAAATAAGCATACCAATTTCAAACAGCGTAAATTCAGATTTTACGGTTTGCCTCCCCATACCCTCACCCATGAATACGAAGCAACAGTTCCCACCCTGGCCATCAGGCAGCTGGGATGGACTACAGTGGTACATATACAGATTATACCTCAAAGTCAAAGCTAACATAGTCAACTTACAGTCTTGCCTCGTGTCTCTCGAGTCACACTGTAATAATTTTATTGTTTCCCCACTTTTAATGCCTGTTTTGCCATCTCCTAACAGTCCTCTATTCTGAATCATATTGTGATACAATTAAGCCTCCAGGAAATCTTGCGTCCTTTTCTCATTGGTAAGCCCAGTGATACCTGATGAGAATTGCCTTAGAGGAAGCAAGGCTATTGTCAGCTTGTACTGGGCGATGCAGTCCACTCAGGTAGGCGGCGTAGGTAATGGTCACGCTGCATCTGACGTTCAGAAGCAGAGAAAGATGATGTTGCTGCTCCATTTGCCTTCTTCTTTTTACTCCAGTCCATTGAAAGAACCACCCCCTCCCCTGCCCCAGCTTAGTGTTACTTTTCTCATCTCAGTCAAACCAATGTGGAGGCTTTCTAACACACATTCCCAACTGCATCCTGTCAAATGAAAATCTGGGCATTGCACACAGTTCTTCTTTAACTTGCCCTTTTGATGGTGACACTAAATTGACCCAATCTAAAGTGTATCTTCAGTTACTTATCTCTAATATCATTACTTTACCTCAAGATGCCCTCTAATAGTCCTCTATTTACATCTCTGTAATTTTTACCTAGATCGAGCATATTTAATTCCTTCCTTATGTCTTTTCCCACCACCTCCAATTCAACATTTTTTCTAGAATGCATATGTGTATATAATGTGTGTGTATGTATATACAATGTGTTACGCATATATGTATCTATTGTGCAGTTTATGTATGTGGAGTTCATTGTATGTCTCCTGGCCACAAGAAAGTTGGTAAATAATGTATAAGTAAGTTTGTTTTAGATAACTTGCTTATTATAAATTGTATATACACAGACCTACATATAAGTGTGTGTATGTGTATGTATATATGGCATATGTATGTACATACAAATATGTATATGTGACCACACATATTCATGCACACACATTAAAAGTAGAGTTTAGAGGTCACTGTCAGGTATCTTCCTCTAATTCTTTGCATCTTTTATTAGAAACAAGATCTTCCACTAAAACATTGGTTTTGTGTGTGTGTGTGTGTATGTGTGTGTGTGTGCGCGCGCGCGTTTCAGATAAATCAGTTGGTCGTGTACCTCTCAAGGGTCCACGTGTCTCTGCCCCTAGCACTCGAGTATCCGTCATTTGTGTGGGTGCTAGGGAGCTAAACTCAAGTCCTCACGCTTGAGCAAAAGCCAGTGTACCTCTTAAACCATTTCTCCCGCTATCTCTCTTATTATATATAACAAATTACTCTGCTGGACACTATGAGGATAATATTGATAAGTAATATCTAGTCTCTGCACATCAGCTGTCTAGTGGGTTAAGATAAAGATTAAGAGGATCAATATGAATATTTTCATCAGATTTTCACGTGAGGGGAATGGAGGGAAAGGAGGGAACGATAAAGTCACTATTCAAACATTTGCTAAGGGCTATGGTTTGGATATGAGTTAAGGATGGCCTTCAAGGCTTCTTTCTTGCACTGAAATCCCATTCCTATTGTGAGTTTTTTTTTTTAAGAGTGGAAATATAATCTATGATGTTTATAAAAAAGAACTTTGGGAGGTGATTAAGCCTGGATAAGGGCATTTAGATGGTGCCTCAATGATTAATCAATTCTTGGCCTAAAGTCTTTATAAATAAATAATAAAAAGGTAAAGATACACCAAATAAACAAGTGTGTTTCTTCTTTCTTTTGTACCCTGTATTAGGCTGTGGTTGTGTCAGCAGGAAGGTCATCACCAATTGTGCTTCCGACCCTTGATCTTCAGAGTTAGCCCAAATTAACATCTTTTCTTAAAAAAGAACTCAGTCTCTGGTTTCTGTGTCACAGACAACCCCCTCTCCAATAAACTGAAAAAAATCCTTTAAAACATATAATATATGTTAATTTATAGTTATTCTTAAGGCTCAACAAAAAGTTTATTGGAAGAATATTAAACCTTGAGTATTATTTGAGATGTTTTTTTGGATTCTCTAATGTATTATTTGCATGAATTGCATGTGGCAAATAGTGGTTCACCAGAGGTCACATAGGAAGGCTGTGATAGAGAGTTACTGACATAGTAAGCCTCCTTTGTAAGGTTTGTAAATGTGAGGCAGGTCTCAAATTCAAACCATCTGTTTCGAGTTCCCTTTCTGAGTCTTTCTTACATGAAAGTTTGTTTACAGATGTTATCTCTGACAGAAGAGCTTGAGTTGCTTTTATTGGAGGCAGCAAACTTTCTTTCTGGAGAGTTTTGATTTTGGCTACCTATCTTGTCACAGAGATTGAGAGAGGGAGAGAGAGAGGGAGAGAGAGAGAGAGAGAGAGAGAGAGAGAGAGAGAGAGAGAGAGAGAGAGAATTAATGATTTTAAAATAATTGTAAGTATAACTAACTGAGTGTGGCATCATAGGGACTGGCTGGTTTGCACTGTCAGAAAAGCATGAACGAATCAAAACTTGGATGGTTGTGATGTATGTGTTCATGCACAGGATTCTCAAGCAATGATTAAAGACACAAAAAGTAATGGTGAAGATAGAGACTTAGAAATAAAACACACTAAGTATCCAGACCTTTAGAATCTACGGTGATAAGATGTATTCAGGGAGAAGGAAGGGCATGGGGAAGGGAAGGTGGAAGAGGAGAGGCAGAAGGAAGGAATGCACGCAGGTCAGGGTGCCTCCTGGGCCAGTCCTATGAGTGTTGATTAGTAGGGTCTCCATCCTGCAGGATTGCTCTAGATATAGCATAGTGATAGAGACTCTTTCCCTCTAAAGGCTGTCTGCTTCTGGAGAATTTTATAGAATCTCAAACATTAAATCTGCTCATACAACAACAATCCTGCTTCCAGTAAGTCAAATCCTGTGTCTTTAGAGCTGGGAAATCTTAGTCCCAGTGTTTATAGCCTCGGGTTTTACTAGCATTCTAGTCAAAAGTTCCTTCTGTTTCTTTCCAGTGTGGTCAGCATTGTTCCAGGGGCTTTTTCTATGCAGTCTTTTCCCAAGGATAAAGAATTTTTAATAAACATCTGTGGTGGCAACTTGAGAGAATACAGAGGAAGTTCAAATCATAACTGTTGATATGATAAAGCATTTATAAGTGTCTTATATAGTGTTCTGTCATATCTGTGCAAAGAAAGATGACTCCATTGTAATACTAATGGCTTTACAAGAAGAAGGGGAAGGTGGGGAGAAGAAAAGACTAAGAAGGAGGAGGAGGAAGAGGAGAAGAAGGAGGAGGAGGAGGAAGAGGAGAAGAAGAAGAAAAAGAAAGAGAAACTCAGGTCAGCCAGCTTGTTATACTTAGACATGTTAGGAAGTCCCTTTAAAACTGGGTGTGCCAATGCTCCTGATCTTCCTAGCCTTCAAAACCATAATATAAACTAAACACTTTTCTTTACAAAATTATCCAGTCTGTGGTCTTTAAACAAAATATTTTCAAACAGAAAATGGACTAAGAGAGATCTCAAAATTGGAGAGGAAGAGAATATTCAGTTTCAACCATGAAATCCTTACTCCTGTTCATGATTCACTTATAGAGCTTACCAGAGGCTCAATAATGCAGATGCAGTATGTCATGGCAGGCTTTCTCATGGACAATCAACCATGGCTTGGCCTTGTGATTGCAGTAAATGAGTGATAATCTCAGGTTTTTCTTCTTGTTGTTTTGTGTTGTGTGCATGAATGTGTGAATGAGTGTGTGTCTGTGTTTGCACGTGTGTTTGTGCCCAAAGCTGACATTAAGTCTTTCACTCTATTGTTTACTATTTACTTTATTGAGGTATGGCTTCTCATAGAACCTAGAGCTCACCCATTGCAGCGAGTTAGGTAGCCAGCTGGCTCAGGTATCATCTGTCTTTGCCACCCATGTGAGGGCATACATTTGACCACCATACCTACCAGGCACTTCTATGAGTCCTTGGGATCCTAACTCTCTGGGCCTCACACTTGTAACATAACTGCTTTATCCATTGAGCCATTTCCTCAGTCTCAGATTTGAGTTTTAACATAATAATTTCTATACCTTTACAGGGGATTAAGGGCTGATAGACACTAACATATTGATGCTGCTAAAGTCTCCAATAGCTAAGCTGATGCTTGGGGCATAGACTAGAATCTTCTACGCCAAGACATTGTCAAATCAGGAGAGCTTTAAATATTGTTTTAGTCAGAACCATAATATTCGAACAAACACAAAATTGTAGTTCTACTTTGGAAATCAGTAAGTAGAAACTATAGCAAGTGTGCAAAGTTCTCTGTTATGTAGGCTCTGGTTCAGGATTCACTTATAGAGCTTACCAGAGGCTCAGTAATGCCGTTGAGGTGTATCATGGCAGGCATTCCCACAGAGCACTGGTTCTTAACCTTCTTAATTCTGTGAGCCTTCATCACAGTTCCTCATGTTGTGGTGACCCCCAACCACAAAATTATTATTTTTTTGCTATGTCATAACTACAGTTTTGCTACTGTGTGAGTTGTAATGTAAACAACTGTGGTTTTGGATGGTCTTAAGCAACCCCTGTGGAAGAGTCATTCAGCACTCCCAAAGGTGTTGCAGCCTTTGGTTGAGAAGCACTACCAAAATCCCTTTAAAATTTACCCCCAATGTGGGTGAAAGTAGAATGATTATTTTGTTCTCTTTTGGTGAATAGTGTCAGGTAAAATATTATTATATGGTTACTGCTGAGAGGCTCTGGAGGTAGAAAGTAGCCCTCCTGTGAGGAAGGAGCACAGATAACCTTGGCCATTTTTGTTGTTTCTGTTGTTGTTACAAATTATTCTTCAAACTGAGAATAAGCACTTGTGAATTAGTGTAAGAAGAATCATGCTTTGGGAAACATGGGAGTAGTGGGGCATTGGGCTGACATTACACAGTCCACATTTGCAAAAATGTGTAAGGCAATCTTTTATAATTACGAGCCTCTCTGTGAATGTTCATGGGAAAATGAGAAAGCATTTCAGCTTGAGTGAAGCAGCACTACTTATTTCTCTATTAGTTCCCTTCACTGAGAATTTTCAGAAGTCTGGAATTGGGAATGGTTTCCATTGTAATCTTCAGCTGAAAAGTTCTAATTGATTCAGTTGGTTCTTTAACACCACACATGTATTCTTTACTCTTTCTACCCCACCACTCTCCCTCAGCTCTTTCTTTTTCCTATCACCTGTGACCTATATCCCTTGGAGCGGATTCTAGTTCCCACTTGTATTTTGAATCTGCTGTTCCTCTGACATAGGGCTATGGAGGTAGCATAAGGTGGGAGCCTAGTGATTTTTCTAATTCTGTGGCTAAATGTTTCTAAAGGTGTGAGACACCCTCCCCTAAAAGTCTCCTTTGGTTTGTTTTGGTTCATGAATTTCAATACTTTTATCTTAAATTTCACAGAATTTCTAATTCTTCTAGTTTTGCTATGAAATGGGGGGGTCCTCTTTTATCGTTAACTGTTTTTAAAAATTAAAATCACCATTGAGACTAAAAAGGCATTGCGTTTTCAAACCATTTTATTGCAATGATTTTTTTAAAAAGAATCTTATGCAGTGAGCTCTTTAACAAATGGCTACAGTATCCTAGGGCATAACCAGTGAGTGACTCTATTGCTCTAAGAAGTGGGAAAAGCCTGGTGAGAAATCTTCAAAATCCGTATCTCATAGGCAAAGACAATGCTTCTGAAAGTCTTGTAAACTTTTGATAAAGCCTTTGACAAAGTTTGACCAATAAATGTCAGTCTGAGACAATGTCTACGTGTCAGACCCCCAGGGCTGGCTCAAGGAATTGATTTAACAAGGTTAACACGATAATCTCTTTCTCATGAACTTCCTGTTATTGACTCCCAAAGGAAAGCAACAAAGAGAGCTGTGACAAAAGACAATGTTGTTAAAAATGCAGCAGATTTCTACAAGGGATAAGTGTGATGAATACAATCACATAATCAGAAGCATCCCTGAATGGGACTCTTAGGAGGCAAGAGTCACCAAGCACTTGGATGCATGATTAAAAAGTTAATTGCTACTGAAATCTGGTGGGAGCTGGAAAAATCTCCAAGCAATGACACTCACCGCTGTCAGGGGTTTGATTTATTTCTGAATTAAGCCTTTTTGGTTTGAACAATGAGAGATACTATTATGATCTTGGTTGGATCTCCTGGGCTGAGTTTCCCCAAGTAACAGTGGACACTCTGTCAGTAAACAAAAGTTGCACTTCTGTATAGTTTACTGCCACCATGGCTGGGCAGCCTTAGAGAATCTTATCAGGGTCTCAGCTTGTCAGAGGTAAGAAAACAAAAGGGCTTCAGAGTCAGCACTCAAAAGAGTTTTAAGATGGGTCTTTTGAAAAGAGGAATTGAGGAAGATTGAGCAGACAGCTCGTGAGTTAGCTCTCTAGGCTTGGTTGATCTAAGGAAAACTTTTGAAATATTTACTATTGGTGATTGTGAGGCCTGTCAGAGTGAGAATATTATTTTCTTTAATACATTGATTTGTTGGCATTTCCTGAAGCCAGTAGTAAACTTAAATTGTTTGTTTGCTATTTTATCTTTCTCTGCCTAGTGCTTTCTTGGAGAGATTAATAAATCCTGTTGACTTATTCTTTCAAGTTTATACCTGGTGTTAATTCTCAGAACCTATAATTTTTAACAAGACAAAATAGTATTTCAAACAGGAAATTTCATAATAGCAAAGAAAAAATTAGTAATATCTTCATTCTGAAATAGGAACGAAGACTAGTATTATTAGATAGCTCTAAATTTTGCCCTCATGCATAATTTTTAATATTTATGAAGAAGCTAAAAAGTCATTTATAAAAAATACTGCACACACATAATTAGTTGCAATAATCAACCATTTGGGTGCAAAGAAAATACTACTGTACTTCTAAAATATACATCATTTATATTGCATAACTATATAAACTACAATTATAAATTATTAAAAATTATATTTGTAAACTATAAAAGACAAACAATTTTTTAGTTATAGACAAATGTGTAAAAAAAATAGACTATTGTGGTGTCAAGTTTTGGTTGTCAACTTGACTGCATCTAGCATCAACTCAAACAGAAGGTGGTAGGTACTCCTGTGTGGGATTTTCTTCAACAGATTATTTGAAGAGGAAGACCCACCCTAAATGTTGGCACCACTTCCTGGTGGCAACCCAGATAAAAAGATATGGATGGAGAAAACTGGTTTTGCCTGCTTGCCTTTACTATTTACAAGTTCATCTCTGCTTCTAGGAATCCACAGATAACCCTTCATAGATACCACAACTGATTTTCGAGAGATTCCAGTGTTGACCGAAAACCAGCAACTCTCCAGGACTCTTCCAGACTGAAATAATATGAAATTAGCTTTCATGGACTGAACAACTTGTGGCTTTTCCAGTGTGGAACAATCACTGTTAGATCCTTCAGACCACATACTGTAAGCCAATCTAATAAAGCCCATATATAATATGAGCATGTAAGTGTGTATATTTACTCTATTAGTTATTAGTTTTGGACCAATATAGAACCCTTACAGGTTAAAGTACCAAGAGTGAAGTAACTGTTATGCTGGACATGACCATGTTGTTTTTCTCAGGGCAATTGTAGCAAAAGTTTTTAGCTTTGGGCTAGAGAATGGTCATATGAGCTTTTAAGTTTGGGGGCATTAGGAGACATGTTGACAATGGAGGCCTGGCTTGCAAAATCTGAGAGGTAAGTAAATACTCTTAGAGCTGTTTATGTGATATTTTGGATTCAGGATCTGTGGAAATAAAACCTTTGGGTGACTGGACAATTGATGATGATTAGCTGGTGCTGCAGAATCAGCTGTGTGTGATTACTAAGAGGCCAGGATCATTGTTGTGAAATCTTTTGGGGAATTTTTCTTCAGGGTCAGCACAGAGATGCTGTGGTCCAGAGGGAGCCAGGGTTTCATCTCAAGCGGGGAGCTGAAGTTGATAGTGCTGTCTACATGCTGTTGACTTTAGCAGCATGAAGGATACAGGAGAGGATGGGTCATGAATTTTTCCTTCTTGGTTTCAGAAATTCACAAAGGCCATGTAGTAAGTGACAGGAGAGTCTAGGTATGAAGGAGACTCTGTGAGGCCATTATATGAAGCTGTGAAAGTGAATCATTTGTTTCAGACACAAAGACGTTGGAGATACCAGAGCCTTGAGTCATCAGCTTACAAAGTGGAACCAGAACAAGAGAGGGCTATATGTTGCAAGTAGCAAAGTTGTAGAGGCAAAGCATCTATCCCTTGTCGACACTGCACATGGAATGGTGAGATTTGCAGTCTGCCCTGCTAAGGCTTGGGCTTGCTTTGATCCAGGTTTTCCTGAGGCTTCCTCCATTGGTCTTTTGTAAAGGTAATGTACGTTCTGTTCTGTTCCCCTGTAGGATGGAAGTAGGTAATCTACAGGGTGTCACAGTTAAGAGACTGATCCAGTCTTAGAAGATACTTTGGACTTTTAAACAGTGTTGCGACCGTTAAAGACCACGAGGCAATGCTGAGGTAGGACTAAATGCGTTTTCTAATATTAAATGGACATGAGCCAATGGGGCTAGGGAGTGGAATGAGGCAGTTTGAAGGAGATTGTCTTCCACAGGCTCAACAACTTGATTCTTGGTTGGTTGGTGTTGATGCCTGGGGAGGTTCAGGTGGAGTAGCTTTGCTGGAAGAAAAATGTCACCATGGTGAGAGTTGGGGTTTGATGCTCAGTGCCTTTTCCTACCTCTGCTTGGATCTCCCTGCTTCCTACTCCTGTTAAAGATTCTTGGCTTCCTGCTGCTGCAGCCACAATTAATTCTTATTCCTCTGAAACCATAAGCCAAAATAAATTCTTCCTTCCATTAATTTCCTCGGTCATGGGATCTTTATCACAGCGACAGAGAAGTGACTAATACAAAAGTATTTAAACTTGCAGGCAAAAACAATAACAAAGGTCAAATAAAGATAGGTCAAATTTGCAAATATAGATTAAACAGAATTGAGGCCAAAACTTGTATTTTTAAGGGTTTTTTTTTATTTTGTAATTTTAATTCAATTAGAAAAGTCTGAATTACAACCACAAAATAAAAATAAGGAAGCAGGAAAGTAATTGAAATCAGATATAGATTAAACCGAATGAGATGGACAGGATCTAATGAATGTTAAAGCATTTACATTGTATCTAAGTCTCATAAAGATACATAAAGCCAGTACTGAAATCACTGCTTGTTATGGCCTGAAGCCATCCCCTAAGCTTGGGTCCTCTTCTTGCTGAAGTACTACATAGATATGCTAATAACCTCTTAAAAGGTGCCTGTCAAAAAACTGGCAACAACATTGTCAGTTAGTCTTAAATTTATCTAACCTCTCTTCCAAGGATAAGGATAGCAATAGTTCCAAGATTTCCCCAAACAGTTAAATCTTACAGGCTAGTTCACTCAGTGATGGGAACAAATGTTGGTCCCACATGGGAGTCATTACTCCTCTGTGGGAATCATGGTCATCTTCAACCTTAAGTGTGTGCAATTGTCTCTGGACAGGACCCAGTGCAAACTAAAGTGACTTTGCAAGCAGCAATGATTTCTGCTTTGCCAACAGAACCTCCAAGCAGAAACAACCCAAATAATAAAATGCACAAACAAGCTTGATTAAGATTGCATGACTATAGTTCTTGTCTCAGGCCTTTCTTCTCCTGTATAAGGGTGAAGCTCTTGTCAGTCCATAGTACAAGGCCTACTATCTTCCCAGTATGGTCACACTGGAAATTCCTCTCTTGCATCATTACCACTAGAGACAGGTGTTGGAATTTGGCCCAAGGGAGACTCACAAACCCTGATAAGAAGCAGACATAGACATATAGTAATTTGCAATCAAACACTATAGTCAACATGTTTGACCAACAGCTACTGGAAACTGGAGGTAATATGCAATTGTTACCCAATTCTCCCATTTCAGTTTCTACTAACACAGTACTAGTTTCTGGAAAACAAAAGAAACAAACAAATAATGAAATGTCCCCTCCTTCCTTTAGAAGTGCTTTAAAAATAACAGTAGTAATAAATCTTAAAAGATCCATTTAAAATTCTTAAAAGATCTTACAGTCATTGATAGAAAACAAATTTTTGTTCATTGATAGAAAATCAATTTTTTTTTTTTTTTGGTTTTTTGGTGACAGGGTTTCTCTGTGTAGACCTGGCTGTCCTGGAACTCACTCTGTAGACCAGGCTGACCTTGAACTCAGAATCCTCCTGCCTCTGTCTCCCAAGTGCTGGGATTACAGGCATGTGCCACCACACCCAGCTACAAAAAAGTTTTAAAAACAATGTTTTTAAACTTCAAACTCTGTAACGATTCATTTAATGTTTTAGGTCTTAAGCAGGGGAAAAGTTCCTAGAAATTTTATTTTTTATTTTATTTTTTTAAAGATTTATTTATTTATTTTATGGAAGTATGAACACTGTAGCTGTCTTCAGACACTCCAGAAGAGAGTGTCAGATCTTGTTACAGATGGTTGTGAGCTACCATGTGGTTGCTTGGATTTGAACTCAGGATCTTGGGAAGAGCAGTCAATGCTCTTAACCATGGAGCCATCTCTCTCAGCCCCCACTTTTTATTTATTTTTTAATTTAATTTAATTTTATTTTTATTGGATATTTTTTAATTTTTCTTTTTTTTCTTAGATATATTCTTTATTTACATTTCAAATGATTTCCCCTTTCCTAGGAACTTTGAAAAATGTGTGTTGTTAAATAATGTTTATTAATAACTATTATACATAAAAATAGTGATAACTTCTTTTAAACCCTAGATTTCATTCATTAGGTAAGCATTCTAACATTGTGCTATTCTGCAGCCCTACTGTGTTGGTTTTAAAAACTACTGATTTTTCTTATAGTTAAATAGGTCTTGCTACAACTTATTTGCACAAAACAGTAATAGCAATAGGAAGATAAATATATGTAAGTGGTGTGTACGTGCTAAATATCTTTTAAACAAAGTTTGTCAGTAATTCATTTCGATACATGCTGAATTTGTTGATTTTACGGTAGTCAGACCATGCTACACCCTGAGGCTGTTGGAAATGTGTGACATTCTCAACGTGGGGCTGTCTATCTGAAGCTTTCTGACACTCAAGCCTTTTCCCAGAATTCCTCAAACCCTGGTGGTGTGCCCAAGCATCTGTTTTTACAACCGCCCTTTGTGACTCCAAGTGCAATAAAAATAGAGAACCACTGTGCTGGGGGGAAATTACAAGGACACTCCATTTCTACTTGAGTCAAAATCCAGCCAACAGGAATGCAGAAAGAAGGGAACGTACAGACAATGTCAAGTTCCCCAGTGCCTCAGAACATTGTGATAGGCTGTGTGCAGCAAGGGCTTCTGCATGATAAACAAGGAGACACAAATCAGAGCCCAGGAAGGCAACTCCTGCCACAAACACAGAGTAATGCAGACATGATTAAATAGCAGTACACACGCAGATTTCTTGAGAAACTTTAAGAGTTCTTTGCATCAACAGTATGACTTGGCTGCCAGAAAATAAACTTGGTCCAAGGCTATGTCAACAAATGCTTGCTCTCTAGACCAGGAAGACCCCTCCTTTTCTGCATGCTTCATTGGGGTATTTTAAGTATGGAGCCATGTTCTGAACGGTGTACTTGGTGAACATAAACTTAGCATGATGGATGAGGATAATTGGAACTGTCGGATTAAAAGAAAAAGAAATCTTTCACTCGTTGGAGAAGTAGCCCTGGGAGAACGTGACAAATATTTCCAAATATCTGAGGAGCTAACATGTGGAATTTAGATTAGAGGAAGTATGTAAAATACCAAAGTCAAAAGCAATGGAGAGTTGGAAGGAAGATTCAAAGATGTCAGTCTTCCATAAAGGGAAAGCGCAGTCACTGTATTCACTGTTTGCAGAGGTGTTTAAGCATTCACATAAAGGTTGGGCAAGAAGACCTCCAGATCATAGGATTTGAATCACAAGGAAACATCTTTCTTAGTGTACTTACTATATATAGTTTTTGAACAGACAAGATCCTTCATGGTTTACATGCTGTTGAAGTAGCTTAAGTGGAACTTCTGCCATCGCCCACCGACCAACCGAGGAAAGCCGTTGCTATCTCCAGAAGAACCGAAAAGCCCCTCGGTGCTTTTCCAGTGAGCAAAGGCAGTCTCTGTAGTTTTCTCTTTCAGCGTATACATTGTCCCATTCACCCTCTTTCTCCTGTGAACGGAAGGTACATCTTGCAGGAATTGTTTGGGTGTGTCTCTTTCAGTGTTCTTCAAGATTCTGGCCCATCTGTCCATCTGCTGGAAGTTTAGATCTTCCTGAAGATCACTAAGATCACAGCATGAATCTCAATAGATTGCCCTGTTCTCTGAGACATCCTGCACTGCATTGCTTTCTGGCTTCAAGAAACCCAGAAAACAGTGGAGGTGGTGGTCCTGGGAAGGGCACTATGGCCCCAAAGGTCTCTGCTATACTGATGACCTTATCTCTGAAGTGTTTTAGAACTCTCGGGCTGGTTCCAAACTTCTCAGGTATCTAAGTATAAAGAATGCACAGAGTAGGACTTTACCACAAGGGGTTGCCAGGACCAAAGCGTGCATCTCCTACCCACTGGTACCTGGTCCTTCCCCCCCATCTTTCTAGCAGCTGAGCTCAGTGATGTGGCCTCTAAAACTGGTCCTACAGAGAGATCCAGCCCCCAGACTTAACTTGAGCCCCTTCCCCCACCCCCTCCCCGCCAGCAGAGCCCAGAGAGAAGGGCAGAGAAAGGGAAAGCGAGGAGAGTGGATGGAGGTGGGGCTGGAGGAAAGCGTGGGGCTGGAGGGAGCGAGCTTCCGAGGGAAAGAGAGGGGAGGGCACACTGGGCTCGGCACGCTCCCTCCCTCTGTCCGCTTTCTCTCACATAAGCGCAGGCAGAGGGCGCATCAGTCATGCCCTGCCCCTGCGCCCGCCGCCGCCGCCGCCACCACCGCCACCGCTCGGCCCCGCGCGCGCAGGAGGCTCGAGCGCCCGGGAGCTCGCGGGCCTCGCCGCCGCCGGGCGCCCCCGCCGCCCTCCTCCCGCCCCCCAGGCTCCGCCGCCGCCACCGCCTTCTCCCGCGGCTCCCGCGGCCCGGCTCCTTTCACTTCGGGCGAGGGGAGGGAGGAGGGGGGACGAGGGACCCGAGGGCTCCTCGGGACGAGTGGAACATCGCGGGGTGACTGGGCTTAACCCCCCCCCCCCAACTTCTTTGCAAAACGCCCAAAACAAAACCGCGATCGGCGGAGCCGGCCCCCGGCGCCCTCGCTTCACCTCGCCGGCCGCCACCGAGGGCAGTTCGGATGTCCGGTTTCCTGTGAGGCTCATACCTGACACCCAGAGCCTCTCCCCGGCGCGGGCTGCCATATCCGAGGGCAAAAGTTGGGAGCCGCCGAGCCCCGGGAGACGCTCGCCCAGGGGGGGTCCCTGGGAGGAAAGCACAGGACTGGGACGTGGAGCGGACCTCAGCCTCGCGCCCCAGCCTGCGCCAGCCAGCGGACCGGCCTCCCTGCTCCCGGTCCATCCACCATGCACTTGCTGTGCTTCTTGTCTCTGGCTTGTTCCCTGCTCGCCGCTGCGCTGATCCCGGGTCCGCGCGAGGCGCCCGCCACCGTCGCCGCCTTCGAGTCCGGACTGGGCTTCTCCCAAGCTGAGCCCGACGGGGGCGAGGTCAAGGTAGGTGCAAGGGACCCCGTCGGGTTGGGCTGAGGATCCGAGGCTCCCAAGCCCTAGACTGTGTGTGGGCTTGGCTTTACTGGTTGTACAGGGAACCTGCCGTGGAGAGTGTGTGCATAATTATTTATTTAACCTTTGGATCCAAAGTTAGAGATTGGTGCACGCTTTCTTGGAGCAAAGTTTCTCTTCCTTTTTTTTTCCCCCACTGAAAAGCTGTTACTAGAAAAGAAAGCAACTTAGAGGAGAGAAGGGCCCAAAGAGGTGTTCAGTCACGCAGATTCCTTCTCCTTCACAGTGGTCTCCTGCCAACAGGGGAGTTTGCACCCTGCCCTGGTGGCATGGCTCCAGAGAGAATTTCATTGCTGTAGGAAATGCTTTTCTTTTCCTGGCTGGTTTTGCACTCCAAAGAGCTTCTGGGGTGTGTGACCAGACAACGGAGGTTTATGCTTGCTCCTGGAGTTTGTATAGCAGGAGCCCCGGGTTCTGTGAGCTAGTTTGGAAAAAGTGTAAGTAAATTTAGAAACTGGGCTTAAAGGTTTGGATCTCAAAATTAACTTGAACTTGGTCAAATCTAAGATGTAACAGAGATTGGAATCTTTGAAATCATAGCCAAGTGAGACTTTTTCTTCAACTTTATCAACTCCGTTCTTAAACCCTGGCTATAAGATACTAAAAGTCGAAGTATCGATTTGTTTGTTTTATTTTGTTTTTAAGTAAAATAGCACCTCTCCTAAACACGTTAAGGGGCTTTTGAAGACATTCCGATTCTCTGACTCAGTTCTTATCTTGTGTAAGTCTCACTTGAACCTTCTAAAGAATATGTTTATAACATCTTAAAGTTTGGCATAGTAGTTGAGATCTTGAAGTCCTGAAAAAGTTTCGTGTTTAAGGGACTACGAAGCGCCCTGGCTGGAAGCAGGCTGAAGTGGATTATTGTAGCCGACTGACTGCAAGTGGGGAGGAAAAAAAGAAGGGGGTGTGTTACTCTCAACTTTCAGTTGACTTTATTGGTGAACATACACAGACTGTGCAGAGGTCAAATCACCTTCCCTGGAAGGTTTGTCTGGGATAAACTTTAATACAGACAAGACTAGGTTATAAAATATCAAATGCCATTTACATTTGATAAAAATACAAATACCAGATTTGCAGCCCATGGTGAGAACTGCAACATTCAGCACACGCTTATTATTATAAGTACAACGATGAGACCATCATCGTGTCTAAATGCTACAGAAGTATAGCACAGGACAGGATCGCACTTCCTGTAATTCGAGCCCTTGAATTTTGCCAGACCTATTCACTTTCTGCCTCTGCAAATTCAAACTGATATACTTGCGACTTAGTCTGACAACATCACCATCGCCTATGATAACTGGGCTTTGATTTACAGTAGGAAAGTGTGACGCATTGAGATAAATGAGAAGCATTTCCCGATAGGCCAATAGTTTATACGAGAAGTCTGTCACTTCTAGGTCGGTCCCGAATGACTACCAGAGTGTGGATGCCTGTATTTGTGTTGGAGAGCTCAATGGTGTGTTCTAGGAGTTAGAAAGTTGTAGAATAAAACCAAGTTCCTTCATTTTTATTCTGGGCTCTTCTCATTGGTAGGTCATTAAACGTCTCATTTTCTCTGAAAAATTGTTCGCAAAAGTTTCTTTTCGTATTTAGCCATCTTTTAAATATTGTAGGTTGAATAAGAATTTGGTATGTAATAGGACTTTTTTTTCTATATCTATCAGAGGAAACATTATTTTATGTGTTTGAATTTCATGAGTAGTATACTTGTGCTTACTGAACCTTTCCTTACTGGGTAAATAGGACTTTGACAGCTTGTTTTACTGATGCCTTCAGGGAAACTGTATCCTTGCTATGAAACTTGCACCCAGTGACCCAACACTGGTGTGAAGACTCCATGTTTCCCCCTAGTGGGCTTTCAAGGAACTTCAATTAGCAAGTATTGGAGAACTGGAAGTTGTTAGTTTAAACCCCAAGAAAGTATTTCACAAAATATATACAGGATGTCAATGATACATAGAATTAACTCGTACAAAAGTTTGTTAATTAATAAAGAGCCATGTAGCAACTTAGAATTCACAATATAGTAAAGCCAATAAGCTATAAAGCAATGTTCAGGATCCAGTCTTTTTTGTGGTACCCAAGGTTGTACAGACAATTGGAAGTGAATTTAGTAGATTCCTCTTTCTATTTTTTCATGGCTGTATGATTTAATGAAAAGTCCTAAAATATTTTCTGAAGGATGTTAATGTCAACAGATCGGGGTCAGAAAACTAAGGCAACTGTAAGCTGTGGGTATAAAAGAAACATTCAAAACTTGTTATCAAACTAATGAAAGCTGTTGATCTCAGAAAGAACACCTGATCGCGATATCTAATAATGTGCAGTCTCAGTTTGGGTAGAACGTACTCTGCTTATTCAGAGTTGAAGAACTTAATTTTATGAAAGGCATTGGCTTATGACAAAAAGTAAGTGAGAAGGAAGACATACCTCATACAGTCTGTAGTTATAACACATTTTTACCTTTTATTGAGAATATTTTCTTCCTCATATAAGATATCTTGATTCCCATGTCCCCTCCCTCTACCCCTTGCAGTTCCTCTCAGTTCGCGTTCTGTCTGTTATTAGAAAGCAAACAGGCTTCTATGGGAATAACAAGAACATGGAATATAATAAGGTAAAACAAGAGCGAACACATAGGGACTGGAAAACAAAAGAAAAGAAGGCAAACAAATAAACAAATAAACTGAAGGGGAGGAGCCCAAGAGAAGGCACAAGAAAGAGATTAAAATAAATAAATAGGCCGGGCATTTCACTATGAGACAGGGAAGCTACAAAGATGCCAATAAGCTTGCCATCTGTAAGCCATGTACTGCTGGGCGGGCATCCTACCCTTGAGAGTCCTTTGCTTATTCTGGGGTTGGGAAAGGGTCCTGTGTACACTTTTCCTTTCACCTCTTGAACCTCATCTAGTGCAGGCTCTGTGGATACTGTTTCAATCTCTGTGGCGTCATATGTGTTTGGATCATGTTGATTTAGAGCGTTTTTGTTTCTTGTCGTCCTCCTCCATCTGGTTGGCTCTTACTCTTTCAGGGTTCCCTGAGCCCTCAGACGAGGGATTTGATGGAGACACCCCATTTAACGGCTGCATGTTTCAAGGTCTCTTTCTCTTGGTATAGTATCTGGCTATCAGTGTCTGTACTTGCTCTAGTCTGTGGCGGGAGGAAGCGTCTCTGATGATGGCTGAGCAAGGCACTGATCCTATTTGTCCTTCTGTGTAGCCGTCAGACTTTTAAAACACAGTATTGTTTTTCCTTTGACAATTTTGTTGTGTATACATCGCAGTTTGCTTATACCCCCCTCTACTCCGCCTTTCAACTCCTTACAGAACCCCCTTCCCCAAATTTCATGTTTTCTTAATTTGTTCTTGAATGAGTGTGTTGTGCAAAATACCTACATCTTTACATATTTTGGTGTACAATAGACTAGGTTTTCTTTATCCATTTTAAATAAGTCTATGTATGTTTTAGTTTGTTATTTATGGTGTCAACTAAATCAATGACAGTGCTTTTCAAAGTATCATATGTGTGCCTACACCAGGATTCCCTAGAGGACACTGTTTTCTTTTAACCCGATACCAAATAAACTGGGATTTGGTTAAAAAGATACACTTGAACTAATTATCTTCACAGTAAAAGTACTGGATGGTCCTTTAGAATGACTAACTTCTTTAGTTTTTAACATAGTCTTCATGTTATTGATCTGCTTGTGAAGTGATATGTCATGCCGAGGTCATCTTAAAAGATATGCCATTTTTTTCTTTTTGTTTTCTTTGGGCGGGGTGTTTACCATTAAAGTGAAATAGTCAAGACAAATTATCATCTATTATTATGAAGTTGGCATTAAACCATTTTGTATGTTTTGAAGTTTGGGAGAGACTCATCAGTGTGGCTATTTGATCTTGGAGCTTTGACAGAAGAGCATGAGTTGTAATTCAAAGTACATTTTTAATAAATGAATTCACCCAAACCAGAACTATACATGCTCTTTAGGATCGGGCGGAGACATGAGAGGGCAAATAGAACACGTTTGGAGCTTTGAGGTGGTGAGAATTATATAGGAGTCACAGCAGTGATTTCTCCTAAGTTCCAAGATGTTCGGATAGCTAGAATTCTGAGCATTGTCTCACCAGCCAGATTCCAGGATTTCAGCTGAACTCTGAGTCATGGGAGAAGGATTATTTATGATCTGAACAAAAAAAATAAGCAGACTATTGAAATCAATCATGAGATTGGAACGATGTCATAAAGACTTTTGCTTGGAGGTCCTCTAATTAAGAAGCAAAGGAATTATATTGACGGTGTCTCATGCATAGTCCCAGCAAGATAGAGACAGAGGGAAAAGATGGAGGAACTGTCCCAGGGGATGGGCCCATCAGTCTGGTGATTTGTTACTAGGAAAGTCAGATTAGGAGAGATTAATCCTGGTCTTGATGTTTTAGTCATAAGACAATATTCTTTACACTTGTAGAATCGGGCTATTTCACAGAAGAGGATGAGTAGCAGTGTCATTCTAACACCACTTAGGATACTATTAGGAATAAGACATATTTAGAAAAGCAAAATAAATCTCCTTCAAGAGTAAGCCCGTATAACCGCAGTTCTCATCATTCCTAATGCTGTGACCCTTTAATACCATTCCTCCTGTTATGGTGACCCCAGCCATAAACTTATTTCATTGCTACTTCATAACTACAATGTTGCTACTGTTATGAATCATAATGCAAATATCCTCATTTGAGTATGCAATCCATTGTGATGAAATCCTCAATGTGGTGGTGACCCTTGGGTTGAGAACCCTCTGCCTTAAAGGGACATAATTGTCTAGGGTCAGTAGGACTGAAGGCATGTAATAAGCATTTGACAATTGTTACTATAATTCCTATGAAGGATTAAGATTATGGTATATTGGTCAGTATTCAACATACAAAAATGTAATTTTATTCAAGTAACAAGACTGTGTACGTAGAAGTAATGCACATCCTTTAGTTGGAGCTTTCTCTCTAGTTCTGTGTTTTACTATCTATACTTCTTGGCAGGAAATAGCCCTCCCCCGCCCCCACCTCTTCCACGACACCAGAATTCTAGAATTAGAAATAAGAGACTTTTAATCTCTCATTACGGCATCCCACATCTCACATCAATTTCTGTGGGGAGTTTCGTGTTTGACTTCCTAGGAGTCCACTCTGAGGAGGGCAGGGATTTAGCTAAGGGAACACGGTAGGATCCTTGTTTAGTCTTCTAAATTTAGCTGATAGTTAAGGACAGATGTACAGCTGTAAAGCTTGATTCTCCTCAGAGTATACTATTGTTTTGTTTTTTCCTTCTCATTCTTCTATTAGGTTTTTGCTATTAATCTGTATGGGGCTCTGTTTATTGTTCTAAATGTGGTAAGACCTAGGAGAATGGAGTCAATGAATGAGGCCCGCTAATGTCTCATGAAATGGCCAACTTTACTCAGAGCATCAAACAGTGTTTACTCTGAGGGTTAGGAGGGTCACATGAGCAAAGTGTACAATCACATGGGAAAGCTGCACATGGTATAAACATGTTTTATCATAGAGTCATCCAGTTGTAACGAATACTCTGAAGTAAACTCACACCTAAGCACTCCACTGGTGTGTGGGGGGGTGTGCAGGGCACAAAAATCCATTCCAAGAACGATTCCATATTTTTGAAGAAACTGAGGTCACAAGACCCTTGTCTTGTGACAAGACAAGGAAACTTGTGAGTTTTCCACAAGCACTCAGAAATCTCACGAGACTCCGTTCTTGGTCTGTGTTCTGATAATGCTGGATATGTACATATACATCAAGCCCAATTTGTACACATAAAGCCCAAATTCACTCTTCTTTGGCTTTCACTTCTTTGTATTTCTTCTCAACCATGATTTCCTGATTGATAACCAATTTTCATGTCACACTGTGAAGATTATTTTAGGACACAGTTAATTACTGGCTCCTTTTTAGGTCTATAGTTTTTATTCCTATCCTTCATGGATCTGAGAAGGCTTAGCATGGTAGAATTGGGCCATATAGCTCTTGAGGCAGAGATATCGTCACTTTGCAACCTGGATGCTTGGCTCAGCTATGACTGGCTTGAGGAGAACTTGGTGCCTGGTGTGTTGGGGATTGGACCTGCTGGCTTAGGTCTTGCGTTAGCTGCTCCACATTTACACTGTCCTCCAACTACTCCTTATATACTGAGAGTAAGAGTGACTACCAATGAATTTCACCATCCCCAAAACCTTTTTAGACCCTTAGCACTGCTATGCTCTCATAATCTAATGTCATTGTGCTTTTCACTGCATCTCCGTAGATGGCTGTCATGTCACATTAAAAAAAGACAAACATGCCCAGTTTTCTGAGGAACTGCCAGACTGATTTCCAGAGTGATTGTACCATCTTACAATCCCACCAGCAGTGGAGGAGTGTTCCACTTTCTCCACATCCTAGCCAACACCTGCTGTCTCCTGAGATTTTAACCTTAGCCATTCTGACTAGTGTGAGGTGAAATCTCAGGGTTGTTTTGATTTGCATTTTCCTAATGACTAATGATGTTGAACATTTCTTAAGATGCTTCTCAGCCATCTGAATTTCTTCAGGTGAAAATTCTGTTTAGCTCTGTACCCCATTTTTCATAGGGTTATTTGGTTCTCTGGGGTCTAACTTCTTGAGTTCTTTGTATATATTGGATATTAGCCCTCTGTTGGATATAGGGTTGGTGAAGATCTTTTCCCAATTTGTTGGTTTCCATTTTGTCCTTTTGATGGTGTCCTTTGTCTTACAAAAACTTTGTACTTTTTTGAGGTCCCATTTGCCAATTCCAAAGGACCCTGCTATACCACTCCTGGGCCTATACCCAGAGGATTCCCTGGCATGCAATAAGGACACATGCTCCACTATGTTCATAGCAGCCTTATTTATAATAGCCAGAAGCTGGAAAGAACCCAGATGTCCCTCAGTGGAGGAATGGATACAGAAAATGTGGTATCTTTACACAATGGAATACTACTCAGCAATTAAAAACACTGAATTCATGAAATTTGTAGGCAAATGGCTGGAACTGGAAAATATCATCCTAAGTGAGGTAACCCAATCACAAAAGAATGCACATGGAATGTAATCACTGATAAGTGGATATTAATTATCCCAAAGGCTCTGAATACTCAAGACACAATTAGAATAACAAATGACTCTCATGAAGAAGAAAGGAGAGGGCCCTGATCCTGGAAAGGCTTGATCCAGCATTGTAGGGGAGTACCAGGACAGCGAAATGGGTGGGTGGTGATTGAGGAATGGGTGGAGAGAAGAGGGCTTATGGGACATATGGGGAGGGGGGGAACTGGGAAAGGGGAAAGCATTTGGAATGTAAGCAAAGAATATAGAAAATTTTAAAAAAGGCAAGCATTAAGACGTGAATTACATAACCAGAAATACTAGCAGTACTTTAATGCTGGGGAATGGGGTGGTGATCCTCTTGTGTATGTGGGACCTCCTGTGTGTTTTGATCATATTAATTTAAAGGACTTCAGATTCTTGGTGTCCTCCATACCCTCTAGCTCTTAACAACCTTTCTGCCTCCTCTTCCACAGGGTTCTGTGAGCGAGGGGAGGGATTTGATGGGGTCATCCCATTTACTGATGAGTATTCTAAAGTCTCTCACTCTCTGCATGACATCTGGCTGTGGGTCTTTGTATCTGGTTCCAAGTGTTGCAGGAAGAAGCATCTCTGATGATGGCTGATCATGGCTCTGGTTCTATTTGTCTTTCTTGGTAGCTATCAAACTTGTTTAAAAACGTTTTTGTTTTGTCTTTGAGAATTTTATTCATGTGTACAATGTATTTTGCTGATATTTTGATTTGTGCAGGTGCCGTTGTCTATGCTTGTCCATACCGGCAGAGGTCAGAGGACCATCTTGGTGTCTTCTTGACTCAATCTCTACTTTTTTTTTTTTGGAAATAGTATTTCTTAGTGAATTTGGAGCTCATACATTTCATGAGGGTATTTGTTTCAGAATCCAGGGTCACCTGCCTAGGTTTGCAAGTGGACTCTGCTATGCCTGGCTTATTATGTGCATACTCTGGTTCAAAATCAGATTTTTATACCTGGGCGATAGCCACATTACTGACAGCTAGTTCCCCATCTCAAGAATAGTCTTTTATGGTTGTTTTGATTTTCTTTTTCACGAGAAAGGGGAACCTTTGCAACACCTTTATGAAAGATGCATGGTCTTATCACCTTTCAGAATCTATAATTCTTCTGCTCACTGCAGCAGTATGCAAAAACACAGAGCAGAACATGTTATAGCCATCAGGGGTAAGTAGTTACACTTATTTATGAATAAACATGAACTTTGTTCTGGCCTTTACCACTTGCTGCACTTTGACTAAAAATAGATCTTAGGTGGTCAGAATTTGTCTGCCGTCCTGTCATCTTGCCAGTCTGTCCATCTGATTAACTGAATAAGGGTTTATGTAGCCTAGGATGTCCTGGAACTCTGTACATTCTGGGATGACCATGAACTAACTCTCTTTTGCCTCTTGAGTGATGGGATTACAGGCCTTCGTCACAATGTTTGCTGTATAAATGTCCCGACTTAGAGATATATTGAAAGAGCAAGTGCTTAGCCAGGGTCCTTGCAAAAATTTCTAATAGATTTTCTTTTTTTGAAATTTGTAATGTGTTTATGTGTGTGTGTGTGTGTGTGTGTGTAAAACAAACAAACCAACAACAGATGGCTTTACATGTCTAATGAACCTTTCCAAATAAGAGGGTTGAGGAAGAACAAATGTTGGTTGGCAAGAACCACACCCCTTCTTCAATGTGTGTTGTCATCTTTCAAAAACTGCATTTCTACTAGAAGATATGCATTGTTGTTATTTGCTGAGCTGACCTTTTTCCTATGTAAGTGCAGGTTCAAGTTTATGTAAACTGGGAGTTAAGGAACCATTGATTTTTCAAGTTAGAAAAAAAATGGATACTGCAAAGAACTTTGAATAACAAGGAAAGCTAATGGGTTCAATTTGTATTGAAATTCTAAACTTCACAACAAATGCTTTAGGTTTGTAGTTCTTTTTCTGCAATATAAATGTTCAGTTCATATCCTTCATGTAGTTATGAAAACAGTAATTGTTGAATTGTTTGGTTTTGTTGGACATTTGTGATAAAATCTATCTTAAAATACTTCTCTTTTTTTTGGTCAATTTTCATGTTTCTTTTATGGACACTGCCCTGGTAGCTTTCAGGGATAGGGTTCACGTCATTTAATGGTTTTCAGTAGACTTTATCTTGGTATTTATTTTACCTTAAATCTTAATTTCCGAATTGTCTTTTTCCTCTCATGTAAAGCTTAAGGTCTTACATGGTGAAAGCTCCGCCCAGGCTTGTCTTTTCCTCTGCCTGAAGAGGCCCTGCCCCATGCTTTAGACTCAGAAGAATAGTGTTGTCTTAGTCATGGTTTCTATCCCTGCACAAACATCATGACCAAGAAGCAAATTGGGAAGGACAGGGTTTATTTAGCTTACACTTCCATGCTGCTGCTAATCACTAATGGAAGTCAGGACTAGAACTGAAGCAGGTCAGGAAGCAGAGGCTGATACAGAGGCCATGGAGGGATGTTTCTTACTGGCTTGCTTCTCCTGACTTGCTCAGCTTGCTTTCTTATAGAACCCAAGACTACCAGCCCAGGGATGGCCCCACCCACAAGGGACCCTCCCCCCCCCCATCACTAACTGAGAAAATGCCCCACAGCTGGATCTCATGGAGGCACTTCCCAACTGAAGCTCCTTTCTACGTGATAACTCCAGCCTGTGTCAAGTTGACACACAAAACCAGCCAGTACAAGCTCCTACATTTTCATTTGTAACCTGTTGAAGTCTCAGAACAGCCAAAGGCAGAATTGCCTAGAAAGAAATTTAAACAGTGGAGAGTGGGGTGGGCTCTATGATACTTATTGTGGCTAGCCACACTCACACCCTGGCGGTGTCTCATACTGCCTGAGGGACAACCCAGGTTAGCTTCCTTGCAAATAAAGGTAACAAAGTGCCTCACTGTATCTTTGAACTTATAGAGTCTATAGATAAGTCATAGACGGATGGATTAGCACTATTAGTAATAGATGCTTAGCTTTCAATGATATAATGTTTTGGCTTCATGATTAGGGGAGAAAAACCAAAGCATACGTTATGCCATGGGCATATGAAGTAGCTCTGATTGTCTAGAGCATTAAAAACAAATTTATTGCATATTATGTATGATAAACTATCCTAAGAGGTTATGAATGTATACTGCCAATTGTTTAGATGAAAGCCACACATGTACTGCTTAGTCTATGTTTTCATCTGTGCTGGGTGCCTGCTTTTTTGTCTGCCCTTGGAAGAGAAGTGACAGCCCTGGCAATAGAAAACAAAACCAACTGAGACATACAGTGTGCCTCACCTGAAGTGAGTCTTATTAGGATCTTTTGGATAAAAGTACACTGGATCACATGGCAATAGTATTGTTTCATATAATTTTAAATGGACTCAGCTTAAAGATATAGACATTAAATTTGTTTAGTAATGAAGTCTGTATACTCAGGAGGCAAGGTCAGAAGAAGCTAAATCTGAAGCCAGTGTAAGCTACATTGTGCCCTCATATTTTAAGAACAGGACAAATCCAAATAATATTCTTTAATAAAACATGCTAATTATAAATATACTAATATGCTACTTCAATATGTAGACATCTAAAATCCCTACAAAATTACTACATGTGCTGATAAATGTTGCAAATCTAAGATTAAATCAGTGCATATTGCCTAAAATTTTAAAGTGCAATTTTATCAAAGAAAGTAAGAAAACTGAGTAAAACTTTCATGCAGGAGTCAAACTTATGTGCATTTGCTTAGAAAAGTGAGTTTTAATTGCTCCTTTGGGACTGTCTTCCTAAATGCCAACTAGCACAGGTTATACCTTTCTATTGTTGAGTTTTAGATGAATAATAGAATTGAACCTTCTTTTAAAAGTCTGGTTTACCTCCCTGGCTCTAAATGTACGCAAAATACCACACTTGGTTTCATTTGATGGCTCTATTAAGTTATCAGTCTATACTACAACCTGCATGATTCCATGTGTCCACAGTGTGGTACTGAGCATTGAGGTATGTGAGTGGTCAGGAAAAAAACAATTAAAAATAAAAGACATCCACTTGCCTAAGAATTTCATGAGTTAATTATTTTTAATAGCTGAGTAGTATTCCATAGTGTAAATATACATCATTTTCTGTATCCATTCCTCCGTTGAGGGACATCTGGGTTCTTTCCAGCTTCTGGCTATTATAAATAGGGCTGCTATGAACATAGTGGAACAAGCGTCCTTATTACATGATGGGGAATCCTCTGGGTATATGCCCAGGAGTGGTAAACAGGGTCCTCCCATAGTATCATGCCCAGTTTTCTGAGGAACCACCAGACTGATTTCCAGAGTGATTGTACCAGCTGGTAATCTCACCAGCAGTGGAAGAGTATTCCTCTTTCTCCACAGCTTTGCCAGCATCTGCTGTCATCTGAGTTTTTGATCTTAGCCATTCTGACTGGTGTGAGGTGAAATCTCAGGGTTGTTTTGATTTGCATTTCTGTGATGATTAAGGATGTTGAACTTTTCTTTAGGTGTTTCTCAGCCATTTGATATTCCTCAGGTGAAAATTCTTTGTTTAGCTCTGTACCTCATTTTTAATAGGGTTATTTAGCTCTCTGGAGTCTACCTTCTTGAGTTCTTTGTATATATTGGATATTAGCCCTTTGTTGGATGTAGGGTTAGTAAAAATCTTTTCCCAATTTGTTGATTACCATTTTGTCCTTTTGACAGTGTCCTTTGCCTTACAGACACTTTGTAATTTTATGAGGTCCAACTTGTCAATTCTTGATCTTAAAGCATGAGCTATTGGTTTTCGGTTCAGGAAATTTTCCCCTGTGCCCATGTGCTCAAGGCTCTTCCACAGGTTTTTTTTCTATTAGTTTCAGTGTGTCTGGTTTTATGTGGAGGTCCTTAATCCACTTGGACTTGAGCTTACTACAAGGAGATAAGAATGGATCGATTTCTTATCCTGAGTGAGGCAAACCAATCACAAAAGAACACTCATGGTATGCACTCACTGATAAGTGGATAGTAGCCCAGAAGCTCAGAATACCCAAGAAACAATTCACATATCAAATGATGCCCAAGAAGAAGGAAGGAGAAGCCCCTGGTCCTGGGAAGGCTCAGTGCAGCAATGTAGGAGAATACCAGGACAGGGAAACTGGAAGGGGTTGATTGGGGAACAGGGGAGGGAAGAGGGCTTATGGGACTTTTGGGGGAGGGGGGTACAGGAAAGGGGATATCAGTTGAAATGTGAATAAAGAATATATCGAATAAAAAAATAAAAATTAAAAATTAAAAAAATAAAAGACGCCAATCGCTTTGTAAGCCTAATGATCAGCCATGAAAGCATATATATGTAACATTATACAGAATAATCAGGTTATATTAAGTATATAAGAATGCATTTGTATTCACTCACACACATATATGTATCATCAAGAATAAAGAGGCCATACAAAATAAGTGGACTGTACATGTCTGAACTCTAGATGTGTTCTTGAACCTAGTTATTTTATTGAGATCCTGACACAGATGTTCATTGGAATATTTTAGGGCTTTTTAATCAGATATCATTAATCAGTCATACTTCTAAACAGAATAAGGTAGCTACTCATCTTATAAATGAATGAACACATTGACAATATACTATGCATATATGTGTGACTATACATGTACTGGTATCGTCTTAAAAATTTTTGAATTTTAATATCAAGATTAAAATATCACCTAAGCTACTGGGCGGTAGTGGTGCACACCTTTAATCCCAGCACTTGGGAGGCAAAGGCAGGTGGATCTCTGAGTTTGAGGCCAGCCTGGTATATAGAGTGAGTTCCAGGACAGCCAGGGCTACACAGAGAAACCCTGTCTCGAAAAAAAAAATCACCTAAGCACAAAAAATAAGCACTTACATGGAAACTTCACAAACATTCAGACTTTAGATTTTTCATAAAATAATTTTTCATAGTGATTTATTTTTTTTTTGTTTACGTATTGTTTTTCTCTTCTAAAATGCTGCCGTGCTTTATTTTATTCTATTTTATTTTATTTTAGTTTACTTTTTGGGACAAATCAGGATTAAAATAGCATTCTTTATTAAGTATTCTTTTACACGATGAGAAAGTTTTCAAGACCTCGACAATATCTTGGAATCTACCTTGCTAAAATCCTGGAAGAGCTTTAGAACAGAGTGAAGTAAAACAATGAGTGTGTATGTAAGTTCACCATGCCAAGACAAGCAGACATCTCTCCCACGGGAACTGACAAGCCATCCAGGAAGCTACTTATCTGCTTTCTCAAACAAGTAGTGTGAACTGTTTACAACCTTTTTCAAAAATGGCGAACCTAATTCTGTTGGTAGCAGCCCTATCTGTAACCTTTCGCCAAGGAAATGACTCTCTTTCTTTATTCTCTGTTTACACGTCAGTCAAGTCGATCCCTATTTCCATGTCCTCCTGACCAAAACAGAGTCCATAGAGATTGGCAATTTAAATCAGACTGGATCTTAAGTAAAATGTCTTGATTTTCTTTTAACTTGAGTGGCCACACAGCTGCCTGGTGTCCCATAATTGAGTCCCTATAATCTGTAAAACGCCTTGCTATTTCCGCTCGCTCAAAACGTTTCTTGGAAGTAGCCAGTTAATATCAAATACCAGATGTGGGTCTGTTTGAAACCACCATGGTTTACTTTACTACAGTATTATTGCCTAAGTGGAATACTTTTCATTCTTTTTCTCTATTTGTGCCTGTTGTGTGTATTTAGTTACTTTATTCTTTTTAAAGTCCTCTTCCAAGTTTATGTTTGGAAAAATGAACACTTACTTAGATTCATGTTTGCGTATGGGTCATCACATTAATGACACCCAGGAAAACAAACTAATCCTTTTGTCTTGTAGCCAGACTTTAGTTTTGAGAGGACAGTGATTCATTGTTTGTTCCCTTTCAGTCTCCTGACTTTCTTTTATTTTTTTAGTGTTTATCCATGCCAAGCTAGAAATTTAGGCCAAAATTATTCATGAGTCATGACTATCACACTTAACACAGGGCATCTGAAGCCGCTTTAGATACACACATTAAGCCAATAATGAAGTCATAGATTAAAGTAAGACTTTCCCTTCTCAAAACTGCTAGCAATGATACTTGATGTTTTGGAGACAAATTCTAATTTAGAAAAATACACCTTTGTGGTGTATCTACATGAGTACAGTATCATCCTGATACTGTTAGATGGTGCACCATGACAATGAGCTAGAGACAAGAAACTTCAGTGTGACTGCTAAATTCCAAGCTTATTTCACTCTTCAAATTCTTTTACAGCCGTCTTAGCTACTTTCCTGTTGCCATAATAAACTCCATGAGCAAAGGGACTTATAAAAGAAAACGTTTAATTTGGCTTAAAGTTTCAGAAGATTAGAATCCATGATGGAGTACAGGAACAGCTGAGAGCTCACATCTTGATCCACAACCACCAGGCAGAGATAGACACTGGAAGTGGCCAGAGGCTTTGCACACCTCAAAGCCTACTGTAGTAGCCCATCACCTTAGCAAGGCCACACCTCATAATTCTTTCCAAAGAGTTTTACCAAGGAGGGACCAAGTATTCAAAGATCCGAGCCTGTGGAGGCCATTCTCAAAGTACCATCTCCGTCATAAAGGTAAAGTGATGTTTCTATGGCCAACACATTGTACACTGAAGTGACTTTGTTTTGGTCTATCTGCCCTCTCTTCCTTTGCTTCCATTATTTCTTCCTATTTGCTTATGATTTGCTTGCCAACGTGTAGTGGATGCCATTGGGAAATGGTGAAAGCTTTTGAACTAGGAGTCTAATGAAAATGAATTAGGTTACTAAGGCCATTCCCTTATAGAGGAATTGCCCTACCCTTGGCATCCAGTTCTCCATCAAGATAGTGCTCTCTACTACACAGCATTATCTTCTGTTTTGCCACAGGCAAGACTGACAGAGCCAAGTGCTCAGGTGCTGAAACCTGAAAACCATGGGTCCAAATGAATCTTTTTCTACGTAAAGTGGGTCAGTTAAGTACTCATCAGAGGGACAGAAGCTGATTCATCCAAGGGCATGCTTCAAAGGATCTCTTCTAGTCCTCCTTTAGCAGACCATATCTGAAATTCAGTTTTTGCTCTCCTGTGCCATTTTTTTCATGACAGGACTTTCATGACCCCACTGAGAACTGTGGTGAGGCTTTGCTACTGTGTCAGTTCATAGCCACACTTCTTGCTGGGTTGGACAGCTTCCTCTTTCTAGGATCATCTCAGACCAGTAAACATTTAAGTTAAGCAAAGGAATGAATATACCTTAATTTTCAATGCAAATTAAAATATCTTACCAACTAAAGTTTTTATGCACTCAAGTTGTATTTTTGGTATTGAACTGAGCTATTATACAGTTATTGTATTTATTGTGTCTGTTGTGTATAAAAACTTGACTTTTGCTTAGTGAATGGGATTGATAAGTTTTAATAGACAGCTCAATAAAATGGGCAGTGACCAATAACCATTAATCAGAATTTTAATGAGTTTACAAAAAGGTACACATGCTTAAAACTCTTTAATTCTCAACAAAATGTTATCTAGATTTTTTTTAAGTGTAGATTTCAGTATGGTGACTGTCGATTTCACTCCAAATCAATGACCTATCTGTGTCTGAAGCTGTGTAGTTTTTACTTTAGAACACTGAAATACTATTTTCTGTAAAAGTTGAAGTTCAGTCTTTACAGAAGTGTTTGTCTAAGCTTAAGCTACTCTCATTTTAATTGATTTTTTTCTTCAAGGACTTTGTTCCTGTCTGGGTCCAGTATTTTTCTATTGGCTATAGGTTGTCTTTTCCTAAGTGCAGCAGGAAAAAAGTATGACTTAATGCCAGGATCATTGTGTGAAGGTGCTGTTGACTTCTAACGTAGAGCTTGTTGTTTGACTGTGAAGCAAAGTATCCTATTGGGCAATGTGCCCTTCATTATTCAAACGTATAATAACTTCTAAATCAAAATATCAGAGGCAAAGAAGTCTTCCTCTGTAGTCCATTTCAATGTTTCTTTTAATGTTATATTTAATTCTAGTATACTATTTTGCCATTAAATATTTTAAGTAGGCTTCAAGTTATTTTAAAATAACTAAAGGGGGAGGTTCAGATATTGGATGTGTACAAAGGCCACATTACATGCATCAAGGTCAGAGGACAGCTTTGGGGGTCAGTTCTCATCTCCAAGCCTTTTAAGTCAGAGTTATTCTTATGTCTACTATGCAGTATACTCCACGTTGGCAGGTGGTTAAGCTTCAAGTCAATTCTCCTTCCTCTAACTACCATCGCACCAAACTTGAAAGCTCTGGAATTATAGATGCAAGTCAGGAAGTCATTCCATCACCCCATCAAGTGATTTTGCTTTATGTATGTATGTGTGTATGTATGTATGTATTTGTATGTATGTATGTTTATTTGTTTGTTTGTTTATGTGACTTCTAGAGATTGAACAATGCTTAGGCTTCCATTCAGAGAAGCATTTGAGAAGTATCAGGAGGTGTGACTTTGTGGGAGGAGGTGTGTTACTATTCTTGGAGATTTCCAAAGTCCATGCCATTCCTAGTTAGAGCTCTTTTCCTTCTCTATGTACATCAGATAGAAGCTTTCAGCTTCTGCACTAGCATTATACTTTCCTATCTGCTGCTCCCTACCATACATAACAGACTAACCTCCTGAAACTGTAAGCAAGACCCCAGTACACTGCCTACTGTAAGTTGTCTTGGCTGTGGTGTCTCTTTACAGCAACTAGTTTAGAAGCGTAACTAAAACACAGTTTCAATGCTTTTACCCACCAGCTATTTTATTGTTCCCAAATTGTTTTCCCTAATTACAGAATAGCTGTGTCCATCGCTGCCAGAATGTTTTATTACTTATGCATCTGTCCGTTTGTCTGTCTGTCTATGTATATATATATATATATATATATATATATATATATATATATATATATATATATGTCTTCGTAAAATACATGGAAATATATATTAAAAAAGTTTTCTAATCAATTTGAGTTCTAACTTAAATTCTTTTGGAAGTTTTTTTATTATTATATTTCCATCTCTAATTATGAAAGTTTTTTTTATTATTTTGGCTCACAATTGATACATATCTTTGAGGAATTTGATTTTAATGCAGTATTAGCTGGCCTTATGACTTGAAATCTTCATTACATGTAGAGTAACCTCCAGCACAGAACTTTGTTTCTATAAAGTCAACATTAGAAGTCTAAAAATAATCATGCATTTTAACTCTGTGATGTATTGTAAGGGACATATTCAGTCTTTGATAATAGCATATGATTTGTTAAAATTTTGTCAGACTGATTTGTTTAATCATAGCAATTGAAAAAATGAGCAAGTTTTAGAAATGTCTGAAATGAACTGAAGAATTCTCAGGAACTGGAAGGTTTAGTTCCTATGCGTGTAGATCAGATGGTGTTTTGTGTAAATCAGATGGTGTTTTGAATCTGAGCTGTTGTTTTTGCAGCAGGGGCCTGCAAAACTTGGTAACTTATTTAAAAGTTATCAAGTCCTTAGATGTTAAAAAAAAAATCCTGTAACTCTTAACAAGGTAGATTACTAAGTCATCAGTTTTAAATCACTAATTCCTAATTCAACACTTCAAGATGCTGCAGTGCTCAATTTGCTTTTCTGGCTTGTTGCTGGAAAAGTAATTGATTTACGGCATGTTGATGATGACTTTTCTTTCAAATAGTATTTCTTGTCTGAAGGTACTACTTCCTTATTTGTTCTTTCCCAAAGCGTTTTTTAAAATTATTTTTATTTAGTGTATCTTATGTTCATACACATTTTGCTTGTATATATAACCTGTGTGTTTGCTTCCCACAAAGAACAAACATGGGCTCAGAATCCCTAGGACTGGGTTTTCAGGCACTGGGGAGCACTCTGGAATAGCAGGCAGTGCTCTAACTGATGAGCTAGCCCTAGAAATATGTTTTCTCTTTACTAAAGACTAATTGCAACACAGTTGAGTAGTTGAAGCTTCCGAGCAATGCCCCCTACAGGGACTCTGCACTTGCCACAGTCACAGCTAGACCATCTGCAGGGCAAGCCACATTGTCCTTTGTCCGGCATGTTATTTTTTCCTTTCCCTTTTTTGTTTTGATTAAAATATAACATTTTTGTGACTATAATTATGGATACAATAATACCTTATTTAAAAGTTATCAAGTTCTTAGTTTTTTAGGCCTTTTCTAAAACCATAATTCAGTATCAGTTAAACTAAGCAAAGGAAGCAGATCTTTGAGTACACGTTGTCTGTAAGGTAGAGACTGTCCATGTACCCAAGAATGGCCTTTTATTTCTGCCGTGCACTTTATAACATTTGTCACTGTACTTAGCAAGTAATGGTTGCTCTTGCTTTTCCAGTGTTTAGGTCTTAAATAAAACCTGGAGGAAACAATTCATGTGATTCAAAAAAAGATAAGTAATTTATGTGGTAAAGATTTTTAAAGGTTAAAACTAATCCTGTCTGTATGTTAAATAACAAGCACCAAGTAGGAGATAATAGAACAATACTAAGTACTCTATCCATAGCCTAAAGCATTGATAAAAGCACACCCTTCAATATATTTAAATATTAATGCAAGGTAAAATTTTACTCTTGATATAGATGAATTGTTCATTCTGATATATACAAAACACTGAAAGCAAATCAACCTAATACTTGTGTAATCAATTTTCCAATTTTTTTTCAAATTCTTGAGCTATGACCTCATCGTAGAAAGGTGCTTTTGAGCTCAGGTCAGGCTTAGGGGCAGAGAAGGGTCAGGGAGTTGAATCTTCTGGGTCCTTCCTGCTCCTTGTTACCTTTCATTGCAGCTCTCTTATAAGATTCCTCTGGGGGAAGCCTTGGCCACACCTTTGAAATATTCCAGGACACTGACAAGTTTTTGTTTCTCTTCACAAATTTGATCGTGTGTCATGTATAGTGCCATAGCTCCATTGGATCTGATTCAATTTATCTGTGCAGTGCAGATAAGTACTTGGAATTTTCCATAGCTGAAACCTAGCTACTTGAGGTCCTGGAACCCAAGAATGACTTGTAACGAGTGATGCCGTAGTTTAGTTCTGGTTGATAAAATGTAGTAGAGGTTTATGGGAGAGCTTCCATTTTTCTGCCAAGGAAACTACATTTCTTCTTATTTCCTTATTTTCATACCTGTGAAGCAGAAGCTGTTCTACAATTTTGAATTGTAGTTCTGCATGTCAAAAGACATTATTTTACATTGATGTGGGACTGAGATTTTCATAATTAGTAACATAAACCCCTGAAAAAGAAGTGCTTTTCTAAATTTACACTTTTGTGACTTGAATGTGCTGAGTCTTAAAGTAATTTGTATCTTTGTAATTCAACCTCTATACTTGTTTGATAGATACTGTAAAGTGTTGTATTTCTGTCTCATGCATGCTTTAAGGTGACATATTCAATGGTAGCTTTCAAATAACTAAAGGTTGTGTGTATTGATAAAGTCATGCTCCTTGTCCATTCTCATTGTTATAAGTGTTTGTAAAGACAAGTTTCCTTCATGAGGGGAGAGGACTATGCTAATCTCTGGGTATGAGGACACATTTTTAGATTGTTGTTAGGTATTTTTCTGGTTTAGTAAAGTCATGGTTGAAGATTCTCCTCCAGTATCCAAGAGACTTTACTTGCATTGATTAATTACTAGACTTTTAGTACAGGAATGGTTTCCCTCTTGCTGAATGAGTCTTAAGCCCAATTAGAGAGTTGATGGTTACTGCTGAGGTGGATGTGTGTATATGCCACATTTGCACCATTATTGTGCCATGATGGTCTTTGATACGATCACTCAGGAGTTTGTAGGATTATGTAGAAATGTTGGTTGCCTCCCTCCTTTGGAAGAGTGCATGGTCAAGGAATCTCTGCAACATTTCTTTGCAGCAGAGGGAGAACACGACAGAAAACCACAATCAATCAAAATGCAGAGTTGTGGAGGCTAGGCCCAATGGATACATCTACGAATGATTCCCACACCTACGGTACAAGGAACATTGTAGAACAGGGGAGAGGATTTAGGGCAAGATGATCAGATCAGGGAATTTTCTATGAGACTGTGTCTCTTAGTAATGCCAGAGGCTACACCCATAAAGTATGGGGAATGTGACTGCCCCAAGATGAGCTGAGCCAGGACCACACAAGTGAACACGCCAGGGCAGACAGAGAAAAGCCCACAAGGCCTCAACCCTACACAAAGAAGTGCAGGCAACTGAGGAATGCCAAGGGTGAACAAATAATCTTCCTCAGGGAGGATGATATCAGTTGGTTAGCCAATATTGAATGGTCAGCCCTGAAAACACACGTAAGTAACATTATATTGATAAGCAGCTTATACTTAGAAACATATATGTATAAGCATATATCATGCAGTAACAATTAATGAAAAAAGGCCATGAATTTGAAAGAGAGCCCTAAAGCTTAGGATGGAAGAAAGGGAAGGGGAAATAATGTAATTATGTTACAATCCCCCCAAAAAGTTGTAAAATACATGTTTGTAGACTAAAGATGAACCCCTACTAGCTCTAATTACCCTGAAAACTAGAAAGTATAGAAGGGGAAATTCTTGAAGATTTTAGAGGGAAAAATTCGATAAGAACTCTGCACACTGACAGCAAATGATACTTAATGAAATATTATCCTAAGTTTACTTCAGATCAATAATTAAAATACCTGAACTGTTCAGATTCCTGGTTGATTATGGGCCTTGGAAATCCTGGCTTTGTCTTCACAGTCATCAAGTGGGACATTAGGAAAGAATGCTCAATGAAATTTAAAACAGCTGGGTAGACAATATATAGTTTATAAGCTTATCCCGTCTGTCAACAACGGCTTGCAGATGTCACGTGAACTGTTTTAACTGCGATTCTAAAACTCAAAGGAATGTCTAGAGGTGATAAAAAGCACAGTTGGGTGACATGAAAAGCTCTTTTCTTCTGCAGTGCTCTGTCTGACACACTTCCAAATGTGTACAAACTGTTCTGCACTGATGAAGTGTTTCAGGCTAACAGTTTTAGAAGAAAAAAAATCAAATAATAATGGAAACATTATCCATGTTAATATTTTTAATAGTTTATAGACTCAATATATTTATGTCAACTGGATTTATTCCTTAGTCATAAACTGGGGTGGAGGCTATAGGTCAGGCAACAGTACATCTAAAATGATTCAAGATTTGCATTTAATAAAGATTCTCCCTGCAACTTATTTATTTCTCTTTTGGGCTAAGGATTTGTTCATTCTTAACTCCAGGACATGTGTCTAAAATCACTTCTTCCAATCGTTTCCTGATTGTTTGACTTCTTCAGAGTTGGCAGCATTTGTGCATCTTTGCTGTGTTAAAGCACTTTGACTTTACCAGTTAGGTAAATCAAACCAATTGTCCTGTAGCTTGTTCAGGTCTGAAGCAGGAGCAATTGATTTTTAGGATAGTCTCACTTGGCAATCCACAGGATACAAATCAAGATAAATGAGGCATAGGAAGCGATGTTAATTAAAACATGTTCTGATGCATCCCTTCAAGACAGAATCTAGATCAACAAATGACATGTTTACTGAGCTGAGATTGGGAAGTCAATCCTCCCCCTTATCCTGGAGACAGTATCTTTTTATGTAGCATTAGCTGTCCTGGAAATCACTCTGTAGACCAGGCTGGCCTTGACCTCAGAGATTTGCCTGTATCTATCTTCTTAGAGGTCCACCCATGCTTGGAGAAATCAAATATTTTAATTGCTAAGTTTGGTCATGTTTTTCTGATTCTTGTCCATCTTGTTTACACTTTAGTGTCACGTTCTTTGCCTTTACATACTGTGCACACTTTGTTTGCCATGGACATCTGACAAACATCACGAGTGTGGAATAATTATCTTAGCGTTACCCAGTTGCAGAATGGCTGGTGGTGTTTTCTCCCTTTTTCACTTAGTCTTCAGAAGTTAGTAGGTGCATCACATGCCCCTTCCTACATTACTTAAAACCTAATGCATCAAATTAAATTTTAAACATTATCCCTGAGTTTCATGAATCAAAACATCAACTAGAACTTTTATTTTGTATTCCATTTCATTGTGTTAGAATCATTGGCTGTGATCCAAATGAAATGTTCTAAAGTGTACTTTTTTTCAAGAAGTACATAATATGTATGGCATAAATCCACTCTAGGATATGTATTATTGATGTTTATGCTTTCTACTTCTTTCCCCTAGAAATTTGCTAAAGGCATGGAGGTTTCAAAAGTATAGAATATTAACTTGCCATTTATTTTTATTTGAAATGAAGTTGTCTAAGTGTATATCTGGGCTTCTGAAAATTTATTAGCATTTAGATATTTATTGAGCATCATGAATCAGCTGAAATCAAAGGAAGAATCAGTTTTGTTACTCATTGATCAAGTGCTATCCTTACTATATTCCTCTTTGCCTTTATACATTTTAACAACTTGTATTTAGCTTTCTTTCTTTGTTCTTCTTTTCCAATCTTTCCTTAACTTCCTGGAGTTAAGAATGAACAAATCCTTAGCCCAAAAGAGAAATAAATAAGTTGCAGGGAGAAACCTTATTAAATGCAAATCTTGAATCATTTTAGATGTACTGTTGCCTGGCCTATAGCCTCCACCCCAGTTTATGACTAAGGAATAAATCCAGTCCTGCTATAGTCCTGCTCTTTGATACTAGAACTTTTAGCAGTTAAAACCATAAACTAATTTTATTTCAGTCTCAAATGACTTTACCAAATATTTTGAGATTTGGTTGTATGTAACAAAAAGTTGCATTTCAGTGGTTGAATAATATTGTACTTTATTTCTGTCTAGTTATCATATAACCTTCATGGGTGGCCAAGACGCTACACCACAGAAGTCATCTGTCATATATTGTCAATGTTTGGAATTCAGTCTTTTTTTTTTCTCTTGTTCATTTTGGCATGAGTGGGATTTTTCTGTTTCTGTGGTTGTGTTGACTCTTACTCCTCTGTAACATTGTATCTGATTGGAAGGAAGAGGGGGAAAATGGAGTATCAGAATGGGAGTTAGCTCTTTAATAGAAAGACAAAAGCTTCTGAAAAATAGCTTTTGATCAAATTATCTCTTTGCCATCTTTAGCTTCAAGACAGACTAAGAAGCAAAACGTGTGGTTTCAAAGATATTCAAATTCTCCTTGTGAAGAAGAAATGGAGAGTATTTAGGATACTGGTAGTATTTGGTACTGTTTTCTCAATATTTTCCATTTTTGTGGCTTCCAAACGTAATGCATTCTTTTTAGAGTAACTTGCATGGGTGATGTTTTTGAAACACTGAGTTTTGAGTAAGATTAATATTATTATCCATGTCTTAAAGGTTTAAGGTCTAATTTGCAGAGAGCATTTTTCCACGAAACTGTCATGGACATGAGGATTTTAAATCACTTTTAATATGTCAAAAGTAGATACACAATAAAGAAAGAAAATCTTGGGAAGTCTATGGCTCTCAAAAAGTACTAAAATAATGTAGGTTTCAGTCAAATATAATTAGGTAAATATTATATAATTTTTTGTAACAGAGTGATAGTCTGTCTTGTTTTACTTTCTTATTTTGTGTGTGTGAAGTTGAAATCAGAAAAAACCTCCAATAATAATTCTCCCTGAGGAATTTTTTATACTGCTTAATGCTTAGACTGGAGCCTAGCTTTCTTCAATGTGAGTGCTCATTTATTTCTTGTGTTCATATGAAAAGCGGGGACAGCTGATGTTAGATCACAGGCACATACTATGTGTCTATGTCAAAAAAGCCAAGTAATCAAAGAGGATGAAAGATTACATTTTTCACACTCCAGGTATATGTGTAATACAGTCTCTTCAGGGAGGAAAGTAGTGAATAATTTATTTTCTCAAGTGGAGTCTCGTGTGATTGGTTCTGATGTGGGACTCTTCATGAGTCCTCAGAATATGCATGCATGCCTCTCTTGATCTCTATGATTTACTCACCAACACAGGATAATAAGAAAACCAGAAGCTCAAAATGTATTTAGTGCATTTTTTATGTTAACGGTATATTGGGATGCACTTCTCTATTTTCTTGTTATCGTATTTTATCCTATTGATTTTATTACTCTAGTACTTAAAAAAGAAATTTATTTATTTTTATGTGTGTGAAAGTTTTGTGTATGTATGTATGTATGTATGCATGTATGTATGTAGTTTGTATGTATATATGTATACCACATGACTGCCTGATACCCATGGTAGCCAAAAGAAAGAATCAGAGTCCCTGGAATTCTACAGTCAGTTGCTAGCCACTATGTGGGTGCTGAAAACTAATCCTAGAAGAAAAAGAAGAAGTGCTCTTAACTATTAAGCCATCATCTCTCCAGCTCCTTATTTGAATTCTTAATCAGACTATGCAAAACATATTTTCACTAAGTAGGCCATGCATCAAATATAACGGCTTAGACATAGAAAAGCTCTTTAAAGTGAGCACAAAGCACCTATTCCTTTAAGAACATTTGACATTTGAACATTTTCCCATTTAATTCCTATACTAGAATTTGACTAATTATCTGATTTTTTTGAATTGCAATTGGATTTTATGTCTTTATTGTTTTGAACAATTTTTCACAGAGTGACTATATGACTGTCATATGTGCTGATACTTTAGTAGAGCCCATATTAGAATTTACTTTATATATTGATTTCTATTTTGAATGATATTTAAATAGTTTCTATGTGAGGTAACATTTACATAATTATCAGTTATTTGCACTTCCATGTTGTATGAAATAAGAGGATGTTGTATGATTCCCATGAGGGCTTGTAGGGTACGGTGAGCATGACCATTATAAATACAAAGGTGCTCATCACACGCGGAATGATTCATGAAGTACTTCATGGTTCACCAGTCACAATGTAGTTCCTCGTCTTTATTAAACTCCAAACTCACCTTTTTTAAACCATGGCACAGTGTTTGTTGATTTCTAAAATAGTTCGGTCAGTGGTTTTGGAGGTAGGGACCCAGAAGTTGATAATTTCAAGGTTGAAGCAGGTTATGTGCTACTTCTATTTCCTGTCTGGAATGTTTACTTTGGGACTTCATTTGGCTCTGCTGTATCAGGCAATACCCTTTTGGTCACTGGCAATAATACCATATTACATTGTAAAAGAGATGTTACAACTAGTCGAATAAACTTGCTAAGTATATTTAAAAAATCATTCTGGTGGATAATATCCTAATAAGTTTTAGTAATATTAGAATTTATTGATTTTCATTCAATAAAATTGCCAAATTTGAAATGAGTCTGCCAGTAACCAAATATAATTGCCAGATATATATTAAAATATTTTTAATAACAAATGTCATTTTTAACATAGACTCCTACTTTTAAGCAGTAATAGTTACAGAGGACGTTCATTTGCTTCAGAGAGTGGTGGATTTGGTTTTCTCTGCTATAATTCTAAATATTTTGAGACCAGTATAATAAAAGTGATCGGATCCAGCTAGCAATTGAAAGACTGAACATTTACTCTGGTTTAATTTCCATAATTGCTGTTTTATAATCCTATATAATTGCCTGATATTTTATAAATTGCCTAAAGGCATATTTCTAATGAATAAGGATTTTGTCTCAAGTACTTTAAGAATATGCTTCCTTGAATTTCTCTACAATGGATTACTAGTAATGCAAGTAGTTTATTTTTACTGAGTACAGGGACCTAGATTTGACTCCCAGATAATTCAAGAATATTATCTTTAATCGTTATATTTTGAATTGTTAGTAGAGAGCCTGGGGTCGTTGGAATCACACAGACTTTGGAGGTAGTCCTAGCTTTGAACTGAGCACCTTCGATGTCTATGCTCTTCTGTCAGGCTTCCTTGACTATAAACTAAAGGAACATTGCGTCTGTTGTACACTTATCTCACTGGGGAGGAAATGATTAATAGTGGCAGAATCTGAAGGCTTGGCTCCATGTTTCTGGACCCTTGGTACAGAACACCCAGGCAGTGGGAACATGAGGGAGATACTTACCCATACCAAACAGGAAGCAGAGACAGAAGGACAGAATGTCTAGAGCTAGAGTATCTCATAGATATGTTCTAGCTAGCCAGATGCCTTCATGCAGAGCCTACCTCCCAAAGTTTGCAAAACCATCCTAAGTAGTTCTACCAGCTGGGAACCACATGTAGCATTTTACTCAAACTCTTACTCTTTGCCACATTGCAAGGAAGTCCATATAGTGCAGCATTTTATGTTTGGGGTCAGTTCCAATAAAGCATTTTTCCATTCTTGAGTGCCAGCCAAAAGTGTTATATTCCTAAGTATGAGTTGCACTCCTGTCCTGGCCCACAAGAGAGAATGAACCTCACCTAAGCATCTGTTAATTAATGTTATCTGTGCTTGTTGAGGGCATACTTGGGAGACATAAATTGAACAACTCTTTTAAGGATACCAGTGTCCTTCATGTTGTGGAAGTCATTGAAAGGTACCAGACTCTCTTTTTGTTAAGTCACTGTCAGTCATATAAGGAAACTAGAAGGATAGAGAAAAGGAACAGGGCAGGTTTTCTATGTTCATAGGTCTTTTTAACCTGTGGGTCATAATCCTTGGCCCTTACACAGGGGTCACCTATCAGATATCCTGCATATCATTTGTCTTAATCCTCCTCTATCATAAGATCATTATGCTGGCTTTTGTTGTATGCCATGGCAATACAACCTCATGATGGAACAGGGAACCTTATTTTATTGATTATTGCCTTTAGCAGATTGGTTGGCGTGCAAGCCTCCAGGTTATTTTCTTGATTATGGATATGGATGGATTCATTCTACAGTGTTCGGTGCCATCCCTGTTCAGATGCTCCAGGGTAGTCTAAGAAGGCAAACTGAACACAGCTTGAAGAGCAACCCAGTAGCAGCAGTCTCACGTGGGTCACTGTGGGCATTGCTTCTCCTAGGTTGGTGGTCTTAGAAAGCAGTATGAGCAAGCCATAAAGACCAAGGCAGGAACGGTGTCCCCAGTAAGAAGCGTGGCATCTTCATCCATTCCTCTCTGGTCCCTGCCCTTGCTTTCCCTCATAATACACTGCAATGTGCAAGAAATTGAAACAAACCCTTCCTTCCCAAGATGCTGCTGGTCACAATGTTTATCTCAGCAACAGAAACCTTGGTCAAGATCAGTATTTATCTAACTCGTGAGACTTCATCATCAAGATCTAGTTACCTGCCACTACTACATGGAGGATCTTATTTCATTGTGAGTTTTATAAAAACACTTCATTAATTCATAGACTGAAGAAAGTACTAAGTTTTATTCAGTTCAGCGTGGAAGGGAGAATTTAGCCCACAGATATTGTTGGAATTTCTATGTGAAAAAGCAAGGGTGGGATGTTTAAATCTTTCAGGATTGACTAGTTAGAATAATTTCAGTAGGTCCTAATCTAAGCTGACCAGTGTTGATTGGCAGGCCTCAAAAACAAGGTAGAAAAATATTGCTTCCTAGAGAGTTGGACCAAAAATAAAGGACACGTGGCTCCAGAGAGAGGAAGTTTTGGGATCTGTGTAATAATCCTAATCTCTTACCTTATTTAGAAACATCGTCAAGAGTTGGTTCTCTTATTCAGCTTCTTTTCTTTAGATCATCTTATCTCACTAATAACTTTTTCCCTCTCTTTGTACTGTGGCTCTCCCCACGCACACACACTCAAGCACTTTTAAGTTTTATTTGTGTTGTTTGCTTGTTTCATTTTATTTCACTAATCCTCTCTTAAGCTGCATGATTACTAATTTTTAGGATACTAAGATCTGTCTTGCTTACAGTATCATTCAGATCATAATATAATCATAATCATATACATGCATGTAAATAGGCAGGTGTCCTTGCACAGTAATTTGTATCTTTGGACGACAAAAGCCAGAGGTTCGAACTGGCTATTTTCCTTGAATTGATTGGATAGACTGACTGGCTAGGATGTTCTTCCTCTCTCTGCCTTGTCTTCCCCATGATTAATTACTTCTCCTCAGGTTTATGCAAATGTATCTTCCAAAATTGGAGATAATCTCCCACACCTAACTCTTTCCCAGAATCCTCTCTGTCTCTTAAAAGCTGTCCTACCTTCCAATATTCCCTATGCTCATTGAACATAGACTTTTATATTGAATTCTCTGTACAATCCATCTAACTAGTTTATGAATGTTAAATCTATAAAAACTCACATATATGGCACTTGCCCTTGATGTAGTACATGTTAAGTGGAAAATGAATAGGTAACAACTACTCTGAAAGGTAGAAGATGTAAGACCCCTGGAACTATAATTATAAGTATAGATACCATTTATATTACAAGGCATCCCATTAAAACCATCACTTTGATCTGCTATCAACTATGACAAAGAGGTACAATAATAAGCAATCTTTATGCTTCCAATAAAATAATGCTGCTTTGATTTTAAGCAATGTTGAATTTTAGTTTAAATTCTAAAGTATACATTAGAGACATAAAAAAATCAAAGTGCTATCCTCCACAATTTATAAATATATATATTTCATTATTATCATTTATCACCTTGTGTTCAATTTTTAAATTTTCTCCTTCTTTTGAATATATATTCTGCTGCCTTTCTTTATAGTTTTTCTGAGTCTAATTTTATTCATAGTTCCTTAACATGTAATTATTCCTAAATGTGATGGGTAGCAGGCCTCTTTACGTAATCTGAAACTATCATTAACCTAATGATTTGCTTGCTTCATATTCTTTGTTATGATAAGGAAATGGATTACATTTCTGTCATGGATTAAGATTGGTAATCACATTTAATTTACTTTTTGTTGGTATAAAAGTTTACATTCAGAAAACTTTCAGAGTCAGTGTCTTTTAGAAAAATGCTCTCTTCTCTTTTCTTCTATTTGCATAGAAGTTAATATACAATCTCTCCAAAGGTTTTCTGTGTCTCATAATCTGAAATGGTGTATTCTGCAAGTCAACATTTATCTGTGGTAAACAACATTCAATAACATATCATTGTTTATATTACAACATTCTTGGCAAAAACATTCACTCTCACGGAGTTCAGATATATAGAAATATGGCAGTAGCAGACAGAAACTAATAACACACTATTAATATGTGAGGGCTCATTTTAGAGGACATATCTGTTAATTGCCTGTGCTTTCTTCATAATGAACATTTTCTCCTTCTCTAATCATCCTGAATTCCTGTGTACCCCATTGCCTTGTGTGGTCTGCCAAGGGAATATCTAGAGGTTTAACATGTTTCCCATGCAGTAAACTTGTATTTAGATTAACAAGTACCAAGCATCAATCACAGCTGATAGTCCTGAGAATCAGCGAATGTGCACTTTCAGTCTTGGCAACTGGAATGAAAAAAGTTTCATACTGACAAAAAGTAAATTAAATGTGATTATCAATCTTGATCCATGTCAGGATAGAAGGCGCATGTGTCAGTAGTTTCCCAAGTTAACATCATTCTGGACATGGTAATTTGCTTGGTTGGGTAACTTGTTCCCAGGAACAAGATATTTTTTTTTCCAAATCCAGTTGTTGTACACTATAATTTCTATCTTTTATGCAAAGTCTGAGTCCTTTCCATAATGGCCAGTTCTTAGCCTGTGTAATATTCAAATACTGGACTATAATGTTATCTGTGTTAGCACACTTTTTGCTCTTGAAATGTTCAAAGGCTTTTCTACACTGCCACCATCATGCTATATCTGTCTATATCTGGCTACTACTTACTGGCTACTTTTTAATGTGCCAGGCATTGAGAATGTGTGCATAATTAACATGAACCTAGGAAAACCTTGGATTTTTTTTCATTTAATGTTAATGTCTAAACTCTTGAGTAATCTATCAGTAAGTCAGCTATTCTTTTCCTCTAAAATATGTCTAAAATCCATGTATTCCATAAATTTCAGTGGTCATTGTTCCTAGACTGGTTTGGTATTGTGTCCTGCTTTCATGATTGCAGTAAAACCTAATTGGTTCCTCTTCTCTCTTCTGCTCTCTCCCCCTCCCCTCTCCTCCCATCCACTCCCCTCCCCTCTCCTCTCCCCTCCCATTCCTTCCCCTCCCCTCTCCTCCCTTTCATTCTCTTCTCTTCTCTTCTCTTCTCTTCTCTTCTCTTCTCTTCTCTTCTCTTCTCTTCTCTTCTCTTCTCTTCTTCTCAGTCTAATGGCAGTCAGAAAATTTCTCTGATTGTGGAGTCACATCCTCCCTAGAAATATCCTGTATTGAGGATAACACAACCTCTGCTGCTTTCATCACTAAGAACTTCTGTGACTTTGTTCCCACCACGTTGCCACATTTTCGGAAGAATGAACTCTTTTCCTTCTGTCTGTTTTGTAATCGCATTCTTTCCTGAGAGTTTGGAATGTTCTTCTTTAGATGAGCATGGCTGGATCTGCTTTTTGTTGAGGTTCCAGCTTCAGTGCCAACGTGGGGGAGGGGTTTACATTCTTTCTCTATTCCAAATTAACCACCCAGTTCTATCATGGTCCTCGGTCTGCTCGTCTGTTTTCAGAATCATTTTGATTGCTTCTTCCTTTATTTGGAGACTTTTTAATTGACTCTCTTTCTATATGGGAAGTGGGAAGTGCCAAAGCTTTGAAAGACATTTATCCATAGTTGTGGGTAGCAGAATACTCACAAGTAAGAGTGAAATCTGTTTTTTGTTCTTCCTTTTCATTTTTCATTTCATTTCCTTTTCTTGTTTGGCATGATGTCTTACTATATTATTGAGCTTGACCTGAAAGTTGTTATGTTGCCTATGTCTTCCAACTTACAACCCTGACAATTCTACTAGGATTAGTAGCAGATGCCACTAACAAACTAAAGTGTTTTATAACACCTAAAAATCTAGGTGAACATTTAGTGCTTGTCATTTGATTGCAAATTATTATCTTATAAAGACTTTGGCATATTATTATAAGTTTAATGGCATTATTTTAATTTTAACAGACAAGATTTTGCCTAGGGCTATATAAAGAGTGCCAGGTCACAGAGAATGTTTGATCCCAACACTGTTAATCACCATGGGATGATTCGTCCAGGTGAGCCTTGATCCTGAAAAGGTTCTTGGCATGGTTGTCTTGGTATGGTTGTCTTGCTGTGGTTGTCTTGTCATGGTTGAGTTTGCATAGGAGGAGAATGAGCTATAGGACAGTAAATGTGCTTCCCCATGCCTTTTGTTTCTCCCCATTTGAACTCTCTGCCTCATAGATGTCATCCCACACCAGGTGACTTAGCCTGAAGGTCTTCCCATGGCACTTGGTACTGTTTGTTTGTTGACCCTTAAACCTTCAAAACTATGTGCTCAATAAGTATCTGTTCTTTATGGATTAGCCATAGTAAAATATTTTTCAGTAACATCAAAAATGTACCATAACAATACCAATATACCTGTGTGTGCATGGATGAAGGGCCTGAGATGGTAATGTATTTGCCACATATCTTCAAGAATCTCGTTCCAAATTGAGTTCTTCAGTGGAGCAGTTTCAGTAGCTATAAAGCACATTGCCAGGAGTGAAGCGATACGTGTGGTGGAGCATGTCTATAATCTCAGCAGTGAGGAGGAGAAGGCAGAAGGGTCCCCAGACCAAGACCAACCTGGGTTAAAAAGTCAGACCATGTCTACAAACCAGACAGACAGGCACAGAGCAACAGAAGGAAATGAGAAAACATGATCATATTTTGTCTAATACAGACTTCATACATGCATGGTAGTTTAGAAATGGCATAGGATATTAATCAGTCATAGAATTGTCTAGAAATATTTGTGATTCTCTTAGTTTAATTTTTTGTAGAATAAACCTTGAGATATATATGAGGCAAGAATTTTCTGGGGAGGGCTTCCAGGGTAGTTGGCAAAATGCTACAGATGAGGAGAGGGTCTCCACTGAGGGAATCTGAAGCTTAATCCTGGTGGAGAGAGTTCTGGGAGATGGTGTGGAGCGCGTCCCTTAGTGTAATCCCAACTGAAACCATTGGCACTGAAGTCTACAAATTTTTAGTCACTGGACAAATAGCCGAGGGCTATTTCCAGGAATTTAATCCCCAATATGTCTGTCCTGCCTTAAGTGAGCATTATGAATTTTGGCAGTAAGATGCTGAAGCAACAAAAGGCAGATGTGGAGAGATGGGAGTTAGACTAGAATTTGTTGAAATTTGGAGGACATGGAGGGCATTACTGTGGGAGGCATGTTCTTTATTTTTTTTAAACTACCCATATATGTGATAATCTGTATACATTTGTTCACACATGTATGGATTAGGAATTACAGAGGAGAACAGCTAAGTGAAGACAGTGAAATATAGGATTTACCAAAATTCTACAGTAGCAGTTGTAAACATGTGAATGTTTACATAACTGTAGATAATTAGACAGTCTGTATTAGGAATTGTAGGTATAATATAGAAAGTCTCTTTCTATATTTCTTTCACATACATATACACACACACACAAAGTCAGGGTGTTACTATGTAATCTAAACTGCTGTGATACACATAGTTTTCTGTGTTTCTAAGTGTTTGAATTATAAGTATGTCCTCCACACCTAATAAGAGAAATCTGTAACAATCTTCTTCAGGACTTACCTATACTGCACTAATAGATTAAAGATAGTCATGGTTGTCCTAGAAATCACTATGTAGACCAACTTGACCTCAAACTCAAACAGAGATATGTCTGCCTCTGCCTCTCCAGTGCTGGGATTTAAGGTGTATACCAGGCTTACTGACAGATTTCTAGTAACTCAAACCAACCCAGACCACACTGAATGATGGACCCTGAAGGTGAACCTGTCCTAGGACCTTAATAATGAATAATTTCCTACCTGGCAGTAATTCCCTATGTTAACAGAGATTGCCCAGCAAACATTTTTGAGATGAAAAAATAGTGATCTGTGTCATGTGTGAGTGATGAGGTCCAGTGAGTATCTTCTGGAATTTCTGAGTTATTGTGTCCTGGAATGAGAATTTGGATATATGGATAGTGGTGAAGAAAGGCAAGTTATTAGGAAAGAAAGAAATTCCAAAGAAAGGAAATGGGTCAGAACTGGGAGAAAGATCAGAGGCTCAGTGGCCCCAAGCAAAGAGGGTAGTAACATTTTATGAGTCATTTGCTAAGTGTTGGTTTTTCTCTCTTGAGTGCTCTGTTCCATGAACATTTGCTTGGTCAGGGAGGTTTCTAGTCTTTCTCCATAACAATTTTTTTTTTAATCTGCCAAGTTTGGGCTTACTCTCTGCACTATTCTCTTGCTAGCTGTGAGTGGGCCCAGTGTAGCTGTGAGTCCTTATAAGTGCAATAAAGAAGCTAGAGAGTGATAGCACAGAGCCAAGACTTCTGATCATTGCTGGCCTTGCAGGCAGCAGGGTGACTATGAGGCAAAGAGTGTGGACAGGACAGTGGAAAAATCAATGCATGGGGTCCTTCTATGGCTCCTTAGTAAAGATCCCATTGATACAGTGGCCCGAATAGAATCAGTATTCACTTGCCTCTACATTGTAACATAATATATCTGTGTTGTTTTAAACAACTCTCTTTGCAATCCATTCTAGCAACAGCAGGAAAAATTATGCTTCCCAATCAAACACAGAGATATAAATGCTTCTCTCCCCAAGTGAAAAACAGTATGAAGAACTGTAGTTTTAAAATTATTGCAAGACTTTAATTTTCTGTATATATTCCTGTAGTTGATAAATACTATGCTACATGCAGGGACTTGGAATGTAAGTAAGAAACAGTGGGTTGGAATTCTTCCTAGTTACTCTCCATTATATCTTGAATAGTTTTACATTTCTCTTAGTTTTCAGTTCACCATTAGGAACATGATGATAGCAATGTTTCTTGTAGAAGTTTATTGTATTAATTTGCATAATTCACATGAAAATACATTGCAGATGACAGAGCCGTGTATACCATCTCATTTTTCTCTTAGACAATGATAGTTGCAGAAATCATCCCTAAAGTCAAATAACCAAAAGAGAGAAACTAAGCTGTATAATTCAAATTTGAATAGTTATAAATCAGACTGGCTGTGTGTATTTACAGTGTTCAAGCCATCATAGTTTATATGGGAATGAATGCAGTAACTTTTTACTTTGGGGAGGGATTAAAAGACTGAATCCTAGCTTTGCTTAAAAACATTTACAACGTGTGTTTTCTTCTCTTCTTTGAATCTGTCTTAAAATGAACAAAGACTCCTTTGGGCCTCAGAAGAGAATCAACAGTCTCTGATGAAAGGGTCACCCTAGATTCCAGTGACCAAAAGAGTTGCCTGCTGACAACTTTGTAGCAATACTCCAGGCTGCCACAGAGTCATGGCTGAGGAATCCACACAGCTAATGAATTCCATAAGGTGTTTCTCTCTTCTTAAGCCCAAGGCATGCAGCATTGCTGTTCGTTGTTTTATAGTGTAGAGTCTAGCTCATTCTTGACACCCGCTGCCATTTCCTGTTTCCCCTTCAACACAAGCCCTAAACAGAACAACAATACACAACTTGCTATTTAATTTCAAACAGCATCCCCACCACTGAGCTGGTAGGAATGTCACTGCTGTAACCCAGAAGTATTTCACTGGGGACAGGCCAGAAGTACAAGAGACAGGCATGGTTGGGTATATGGAAGCTTCACGTTAAGGATTTCAGGCCATTGCTGGCAATGCTAACCGACCGTTTTAGACCTGTTTCAGTGATACATTTATTTCCATCAATAAAGTATAAATGAGCACGTAGTGGACAAAGAAGGTGTCTTACATTGTACTTTTGTCTTTAAAATAATAGTAAGATATGGTTGTCATGTTACAATAGGGAAAGAGATTTCTAACAGTGACCCATCCATCATTTGGCAAATGGCATGACTGATGACTTTATGACTTTGGAAATTAAGTCCTTAAAGTCTCTTTGCCAATTTTTTTGTTGTTTTTGTTTTGTTTTGGTTTTTTTGGTTTTTTTTTTTTTTTGTATGTCAAGTTCCAATTCTGTGATTTCTAAGTTAGTATAAGAAGAATCCTTCCTTGTCAGAGAAAATATGCACGTTCCTATCTTAAATTGACATTTTTATTAGATGAAGGTGTCAACTTTGCATTCCAGTTGAAGGGACTGTAGAGTCAGAGGAAATTTCCTTTTCGTGATGTACAGACGCACTCGTTGCTTTTCATTCTTTCATGTCTAAACAGCATTCATCTCCTCTAGAGCAATGGATTCCGCTGCTAGGAAGCACTGGTGCCTTCACATCATCAGGTCTTAGCTCTGTCATACTCTGATGAAGGAAAGAAGCCTGGCACGTCGTGTGGGCACAGCTGGAGCTATGAAGAAGCCGCCGATCCCACAAGCTTAGGCGTCCTCTTCAAGCTTCCATTTTTCACATACATTTTGCCCTGTGTTTGCCAGCATGTTGCGGGAGACAAGGCATCCTCTCTGACACTTTGCACTTGTTTAGTTCTTTATCATTTAAAATCGTCATCATTAACCGTGTAGTAAGTAGAATGTTATTCCTAGTAGCTAGAATAAGGAAGTAACCATCTCAGGGAAACTGTAGGTCAAGAATTTAAATAAAATTTAACATAAAGCTTTAATCACATTCCTAATATTTTAGTAGTGATTTTATATTAAGTAGAAAGGTATGAATTTTGATATTTATCCAACTGTTTAGTTTTCATTTGTGGCATATCCCAAATATAGAAGAAGGCAAAGACCTAAAATCTTCATAGTCACTGAATTTCCTTATACTATAATTCCATGTTATTCCATTATTACATAGATATATCATATATATGAATATATGATATGTACATAAACACATAAACTCCTACTCTTATGCATGTACACACACATACAAACACACATTTGGTAACATAAAGTCTAACCATAGATACATTCACTCATATGCTTGCACACATGCCAGTATGCATATCTAAATGCACACATGTCAGACACACATACACATCCAAAAGCAACTGTGAATTCACAAGACAAAATTCGTAAAGGAATATTTAGAATGGTTTCATTCATATATATTTATATCTGATTTATCTCTATTTATCTATATTTCTATATCAATATCTATATGTATGTATGCTTTCTTAAAGAAAAGAACAAGACAGATAAAACTATAGACTGCTGAACAATTCTATATAAATCTTGTGTCCCCTTTCCTTCCTTCACCATCTTAGTCAGTACCTTATACCCGAAATTTGCATTGTAAGGATGTGGTTATAATCTTACCACACATGTGCAAATCCTCCATTTTTCTGAATTTTCTCATATCGCACACATATTTTTCTTCAATGTGGTATAAATGAGTGAATGTATATGTGTGTATGCATGGTGCATGTATGTGAGTGTGTGTGTGTGCACATGTGTATGTGCACACACGCGCACATGTTCCCTCATGCATGCATGGGAGTAAACTTATCCGAATATGTAGAAATCAGTTCTGCAATTCATGATTGAATGTTCTCTGCTGAATAGATATGCAGGCTGATTTGAACATTTTACTTCTTCATTTACTACTATAGTGAACATTTTGTTTCCATACGTAGCAGAATAGGAATTCTATAGCCATTTTATATGCTAAGAATTTGTAAATTATGTGTTAAAATATCTTAAATTTTCTGTAAATTTTAACAAAATTCATTGTAAATATGTTCAAATTTATTTTAGAAAAAAATCATAGTTTCATTACCTTATGATTTTTACTATGCACTTTAAATATAGTTAGCTATTTTAACCCTAAAATTCTTTCTTTGTATATTCTAATTCTGAATTAATTAGAATAACTGCCTACTTGGATTCTATTAGAAAAGTAATGTTATCTTTGACCCTACATTATATTTTCGCTGTATTATCTTATTGCCCTGATCAATAGCCTTCCTATGTAAACATTGCCATCATTTTCCTAAACTTTCAACTAAGCTTTGATTTGTTGCCCATCTCCTAGCTTTCAATAAATTTTATATAAATTTCATAATTTCAATAAATTATGGTTTTCCATTATAGATTTGAAACATTGATGCTTTTATTATAAAACTTTGATTTTGTTGTTTCTCCTCTTTCTCTCTTTTTTATTTCTATAAACATTTTCCTCTTTAACCCATGATAAATTTTCTAAACATTTATAGGGTTTTGTTTGTTTGTTTAGTTGGTTGGGTTTATTTTTTTAGTAGATTTTATTTAACTATCTATGCCATGATTGTGTTGTGCTCTAATTACTTGCTCCACTAATTACTGACTATTCTGAAATAGCTTGAGATATTTCAAGGTATATCTGAAAGGATGTGCCTTTTGGCTTACATGTCCAATGTCATATATATATATATATACATATCTTTGAGAAAGAACTTGTTAAAGCTGTGTTGAACCTTAACAATACTACAATATTAGTAGTGGCTTTCTCCTCATAAATGTTATATACATACAACTCCTTTTCTGTATTGAGACAATAATATTAGATTTGTATTGAAAACACTTCTTAGGGTATAGTGTACTGCTACAATACTGTGCATTATATATTAGGTACTACATTTTTTTCTTGATGCTATTGCAGTTAAAATTGTTATTTTATATACAGTTTATTTTTTGTCAACTATATATTGTTACATGAATGTAATTTTTCTTCATATGTGAGTCTTTACATTGCTATTTATTTTAGAACAAACCCTGAATACATTTGTCTTCAATGTGTGATAAATCCATTCTGTTGTAATTACTGAAATGCTTGAGTATTAAATGAACATTCTGCCTCAAACTTAGTTCAGTACTTAGGATGCTTTGTCATTATGGCTTTTAATGAGGATTAGTTTAATTTATTTAGTATTTTTTCTTTTTGTTCTTTGTTTATTTTTCTCCTGGGAAATGTATTTAACATTTTAGAAATCAAGAGCACCTAGCTCTGTGGTTAGTGAGATTGGTTAGTAAGTAAAATTGCTTACTGTCTAATCTGGAGACATGACTACATTCAGAAACTCATGTGAAAACACGGTCTTGATGGATGGGTTGGTAACTGCTCATCTTTTTGGCCATCAAGGTGATTGGTTATATTTTGGTACATTTTATTCTTCTCTATTTGATATCTCTAATATATCCCCTGACTCCTACATGCCTTTAATGTGGTCATAGAACTTAGATTATCACATGATGATTTTGCATTATAAGTATTTTGTTTAAGAATAAAATGACCATGTTTATACATGGTGGGCTTTCTCAGTTGCTTACTTTATATAGTTTTATTCTTTCTCTACTTTATATATTTTCATTAATTATAGTCTCTTTTCTCCAACATAAAGTACCTTCTGCTTTGAAAAATACCTTTAACTCCTATTCATTTGTCTTTTTGTTTGGTTTTCTATCCTACACCCCTTCAAAGTTTGCTTATTGTCTATGTCGCCTTGATTTGCCATTTATTTTGGTGATTATCCATTACTTTGTTCATTACTCATGACCTATTTATAAAATATATAAAAATTTTCTCTCACCTTAAAAATAATGTTACAGGTATCATTACACGATAATGATGTCTATGGTATGGGATCTATACAGACTTGTTTAATGCAGTCTTTACAAAGTCTAAAATATTTAGGAGTTTTTATACATGGGCTAAGTACCGGTACATATTTTAAGTGGCTTTGATAATCTCAGAATAATATTTAACACTTAAAATATATTAATCTTTTATTTAATATATTGATTTGTAGTTACATTATAGTCTTTAGAAAACTATTAGCCTAGGTCTAGAGAGATCATCACTGATCTCACACAAGACTTGGGGTCAGTTCTCAGCACTGACTCCAGACAGCTTACAGCTCCCTATAATACTGGTTCCAGGAGATCAGATGCCCTACTCTGACCTCTGTAGATACCTACACATATGTGATGTACCAAATCCACATAGGCAAAACAAAACAAAAAACCCCCCAAAACCAGAATCTTAATATAGTAGTCTAAATTCAAGATTTATCAAAGCTAATACTTATTGCTTGGTACAAGGTACTTCCTTCTAAAAGCTGTTTAATGAAACACACCTGGATTATTATGAGTGTGTTGTACATAAGGCATCTAATCTTTGCCCTGATACTTGGTTTGTAATCACATGCTGCATATGTTGGAATGAAGACTGATTGTGGTATTTCCTTAAGAATATTGTATTCATTTTTAGCTTATGCATGTCTACCATTATCCTACTGTTCCTTTTTATTCAAAAAACACTGGTATCAGCACCTAGGTAAAAATAATTCTAATTATTAGTTTTTATTCAAAGCCTTACTAAAGGGAAACATTTTCAACTAGAAACTTCAATTTGCATCTATCTTGATTTGCCTAAAAGTGCATCTCATTTCCCAGTGCTTCTGTTTGCGATGCTCATGGAAACCACGTTGCTAAACCTTATGCATGATGTAGCAGGGTACGATCCCTTGATATAGTTCCATGATGTCAATGCTTGAATTATGTAAATGGGAACACAAAGCAGAAACCTGCCCCTTGTTCGATCGATATGCACTGTCACGAGGCATGATACATAGTCAAGTGAGGTTATCTGTCTCCCTATCTGCATTTTCGTAAAGTGCATATCCCTGTGGTATCTAAGCACTCAAGCACTAAGTACATTTCTGCATCTGGTTAATAAACCCAGCAAACAAGAGTTTATCAACATCTGGCATCTGCTTTCCTTTTGTGAATTTCCATGAATAGCTAATGCATGGTGACCTTTGATAATTTCTGTGATTGCTTCGAATTTCAATGGCGGTTCATGTTAATTCTCTGGTACTGGGAATTTTAATATGACAACCAACTTCCTCATGGTTACTTAACTTAGGCTGGAATTCATAGGATTAACCCCCCAAATGCTGGTCAGCTTTCAGTTTTTGCATATGTTGTAACTAACTGGTCCAACTTTTCAAAAAATAATGAACCCAAATAAGATTATAGAACTTATGATAAATAGAGTCACATTTTAAAAAGTATTTGGTAAAGACTTTTTTCTTCTGATTAAGGTATTGACACTGTATCAGTGCAGGAAGCTTCTAGAACTTAGCAGGAAATTTCATTTTAACCCTTCCCCTCCTTTGTCCTTCCTCCTCCTGTCTGTCTGTTCAGACTTCCTTTGTTTCTGAAGCCCTGGTGTATGTGTAGCTTGTGTTTTTCTTAGTAAATAGGAGGTTTCTCTAAAGGTGGGCATTCTTTTTTTTTTGGATTTTTTTTTATTCAATATAATTTATTTACATTTCAAATGATTTCCCCTTTTCTAGCCCCCCTACTCCCCGAAAGTCCCGTAAGCGCCCTTCTCTTCCCCTGTCTTCCCACCCACCCCTTCCCACTTCCCCGTTATACTGTTTCACTGAGTCTTTCCAGAACCAGGGGCCACTCCTCCTTTCTTCTTGTACCTCATTTGATGTGTGGATTATGTTTTGGGTATTCCAGTTTTCTAGGTTAATATCCACTTATTAGTGAGTGCATACCATGATTCACCTTTTGAGTCTGGATTACCTCACTTAGTATGATGTTCTCTAGCTCCATCCATTTGCCTAAGAATTTCATGAATTCATTGTTTCTAATGGCTGAATAGTACTCCATTGTGTAGATATACCACATTTTTTGCATCCACTCTTCTGTTAAGGGATACCTGGGTTCTTTCCAGCATCCGGAAATTATAAATAGGGCTGCTATGAACATAGTAAAACATGTATCCTTATTACATGATGGAGAGTCTTCTGGGTATATTCCCAGGAGTGGTATAGCAGGATCTTCTGGAAGTGAGGTGCCCAGTTTTCGGAGGAACCACCAGACTGATTTCCAGAGTGGTTGTACCAATTTGCAACCCCACCAGCAGTGGAGGAGTGTTCCTCTTTCTCCACACCCTCTCCAACACCTGCTGTCTCCTGAATTTTTAATCTTAGCCATTCTGACTGGTGTAAGATGAAATCTTAGGGTTGTTTTGATTTGCATTTCTCTAATGACTAATGAAGTTGAACATTTTTTAAGATGCTTCTCCGCCATCTGAAGTTCTTCAGGTGAGAATTCTTTGTTTAACTCTGAACCCCATTTTTTAAAGGTGGGCATTCTTAGCCTAGCATGGATTAATGTACCCTCTTTCTAGACAGAGTGTACAGAGAGACCGGGGATCATAGGAGAACCTAAAGCAGGCAGAAGATACTTTTGTGCACTCTGCTTGTTGCATTAATAGAAATGGTGGAGAAAAGCCCGAAGTCACTAATAAATAAAACTTCATTGGTTAGATACTTCCCTTGCCATCTCACATGGGGTGTTTAATGCCTACGTTTTGTTTCTCTCACTCCTCCGTCTACATTATGTTCTCAGAAACTCCTAGATTAGAGAGTACAGCATTTCAGGAGAGCATTTCCTCCACTGACCCAAAGTTTTGTCTTTGTACGCTGGATCTAACTGTATAAACAGAGTAATTGAAAACATGTCTTCTTCAGGTCAACACAATATGTGCATGCAAAATGACGTTACATCTTCTGTTTGTTTTCCATCGTGCATGTGCCATTAATAACATTTGGCAGCCTGACTTGTGGTGTTGTTCTTCCCTTGTCTTGTGATACAGGAATTGCAATTGCTATTGAACCCCATTTTGTGCTTGTCAAGTGCATAGGGCACACCCAGGTGGGCCATTAAACAGCTTTGAGTACCTCATGCATATGAATTGTGATAAGTTTGTAAGTCTCTCCTCTCTATTTTCCCTGAATCCTTGATAAACAAGGGTATTCAGGTTGTGAACACATTTTGGGGAATATAGTTAACATGATTGTCCCTGGAACTAGATCTAATATTTCCACAGGCTGGTTGCAGAGCGCACCCCCTACACACACACACACACACACACACACACACATACACACACACACACACACACACACACACACAAGACAACAGCAACACAACGGTTTTTGGCAGTTTTGGGTAGAGTGCGCTAAGTAGCCAATACTTCGGAGATTGCTGTCACGTAGAATGCGTGCCCACCAGATTTTTAAAGACTCCTAAGTCACAGTTACAAGAGATGTAGCTGGATTTGCATGTTCTAAACAGCATGTGTTTGTGTGTTCATTTTCAACAAAGGTTTTAGAGTCAGTGTTACAGTGAAGGTTGGTGGCAATGGTTTAAAGTAGGCAAATAATTTGGCAACTGGTGACTCATGACAGAAATGATCAGAGGTCTTCAGGGTTCAAGGAAGCAGTGGCATTCAGACACGCATGAGGATGAGTGACTGGCTCAGGGCCTCTGTCACTCTCTTCGTCTGTACTTTGCTTCATCACGTGGGTGGTAGAGTCCGGCTATCAGAAGTGTGCACTCAGACAGATGTTATCCAGGGGTGCACTGTGACTAGAGATTATAAAGTTATAAAAAGGCACTTTAGAATTATACAAATAGTACAAGGTAGTGTGAAGAGTGCAGGGTCTAGAAGAAAAAAACGTCATGGGAGAGTTCGTGTTTTTCTCTACAGCTTAGGATCTTACTCAGAACTTCTGTAAATGTCCGGTGCACCTTTCGTAGTCAGGTATTCTCCAGCCTGAAGTGCATGAAAGTCACCGTGTGTGAATACATTGCCCCAATGCTGGTCACGGACAATAAAAATATTAATATCTCTACAGATGAAAAACAGGTTTGCAAGGTTAGGTTAGAGCTGCTGACAGCTCAGCTGCCAAACACTGTACCATGTCCTGAGGCCCGGGCAGGGCATTGTTACTCAACTTTGCTTTAGTAATCTAATATTGCCTCACATTTAGAATTCTGAAAAGAATGGGGTCTCTCTCTCTCTCTCTCTCTCTCCTCTCTCTCTCTCCTCTCTCTCTCTCTCTCTCTCTCTCATTTAGAGAAGAATGTTTTTATATCATAAGAAAATTGTAGTCACAAGAATTGCAGGATTTATAAGAAAATAAGGTATTTTCCCTCTTGCAGTGTGCCTTCTGCCCAAGCTTCTCCAGATGTTCCAAGCAGTTTGTACATTTCTGATGTGAACTTCACTTGTCAAAGGTCCTGTTAAAAATAAATTGGGTTTATGGAGTGGAAGCTGAATAAACAAACCAAATAAAAATGTGACTAACTTTGTTATTTTTGCTTTGCCTTTTGGTGCTGGTCATTGAACCCAGAACACTGCACATGCTAGTAAGCCACAACTGTCTTTATAAAAATAATTTCATGGCCAGTGACTCCCGTGTCAATCAGAAGGTCTTCAGGAATGAAAGTGAAAGATGAATTCCTGTCAAACATCCTCAACACAAAGAGATATTTCATCCTCAGAATGAGAGGTTTACTGCATTGAAATTTCATTCCGACTGTACACGAAAAGTTTTGAGTCAGATAGTGAGTTTCAGAATGTATGACTATGGCCTTTGAAATACAGTAACAGACTGGAGTTATAGTCTAGGCCTAGGTTATGCTTGGTATGAAACAAAGCCACGAGTTCAATAGCGAGCACCAACAGCGAATCGATCCCCACACAGCTGAACCAAATCAAGGAGAGCAGCAGTGCTTCAGTTCATTATAATTTCATACCTTTGCCATATTTTCTGTTTTTAGAATGGTAACCAGAGCTTTTGGAAATCAACACTTTGATTCATTGTGTGAACTTAATTATAAATAAAATTAAGTATAGGATGGAGATTTGAGACTGTAAGTTAAATGATATTTATTCCACATTTACCTTATTGGGGGGAAGCTATGAAGAATTTACAAAGGTTGTATTTCTTTAGATTGTATAAGAAATGTTTTAAAACTTAATAAATAGTATATGGCATTAATATGGCTTTATATTAATAATATATGGCTTTATATATATGTCATTCATGTGAATAAAAATAGGCAAAATAGCTTTGATTTTTCACTGGAGAGATTTAAGCCAGTTATTTACAATCTATATTAGCAGGCATGTTCATGGGTATCTATCTATAAAAGCATTATTATATATAATATAATACTTATACTTTTATATAGATATGTAATTATGATATATCTTGTTTTATGAATATTATAAAACTTAAGTGTTTACACATTATATATTATTTATATATATATAACAGTGACATAATTTTACAGACATATCCTATCTTAATTCTCTTGTCATTACAATGTTTTTAGCCTTATTTTATGATTCTTTTCATAAAATATATACTACAAAATTATTGGTTATTCTTATTAATTTGTAGCCACATAATTTATTAGAGTTTTTTTGGTCTCAAATATTTTGACTGCTATACATTATCAACATGAAAAAAAGTACTTTGAAAACAATGTTCAGTTTCTTCTCTGTTCTCACGAGGAGAACAATAGCATCCTCAGGAGAAGCACACAGTGGAGTATTCAGAAGAAGAGGGACAGCATTTGAAATGTAAATAGATAAAATAATTCAATTAAAAAAATCACCCATGGTGCTCAGCAGAGTTGCGCTGTCTGCTTTTGGATGATTCCTTCTAACTTGTTCCTGGCTTTCCTGGGCTGCTTCTCTTTTCTTGAGTATATCTGACTTTCAGTGTCAAGTCTTCCTGTTCCATTAAGCAACACTGAGTTCCACTTTTGAGCCTGACACACCTCAACTGCTATTATGGTAGTTCAGATGATTCCTGTCTCAAATTAAGAGATGCTGTACGACCTGTTGTCTTCAGAACCTGGCTTAGTCGTTGCCAAGTAATTATTTCTTGATATAAATTTAATATTTGTCTTTCACATCATTGTGGTAGATCTTAAAAGGACTTAAACTGAGTCAGAAGAGAGTTGATGTTCATAATTTTGCAATTTACAGATTACTCCTAAGGAAGTGGGAGATAGTAGTGATTTGCCATTCTGGGTACCATGTGCTTCAGTCTTCGGAATGGCTCAGAAGAATTTCTTTTTGTGATGAGGCTCATTTAAACATGATAATACTGAACTTTAAGATGATTATTAACAACTATTTAAAGGTAAATTTAAAAAGATCAAATAATTAGTATTTGAATTAAGATGAATGTAATTTCAAACTCTTTGTATTCCTTATAAGTTATACACATAGTTACCATGTAGAAAGAAAGAAAGAGAAGAGAAAGAAGTGGAAAAGATAATAGTTTAGTACTGTACCATTCACAGGATATCTTTCTTTTTTTTCTTTTCTTTTTTTATTCGATATAATTTATTTACATTTCAAATGATTTCCCCTTTTCTAGCCCCCCCACTCCCCGAAAGTCCCGTAAGCCCCCTTCTCTTCCCCTGACCTCCCACCCACCCCTTCCCACTTCCCCGTTCTGGTTTTGCTGAATACTGTTTCACTGAGTCTTTCCAGAACCAGGGGCCACTCCTCCTGTCTTCTTGTACCTCATTTGATGTGTGGATTATGTTTTGGGTATTCCAGTTTTCTAGGTTAATATCCACTTATTAGTGAGTGCATACCATGATTCACCTTTTGAGTCTGGGTTACCTCACTTAGTATGATATTCTCTAGCTCCATCCATTTGCCTAAGAATTTCATGAATTCATTGTTTCTAATGGCTGAATAGTACTCCATTGTGTAGATATACCACATTTTTTGCATCCACTCTTCTGTTGAGGGATACCTGGGTTCTTTTCTGCATCTGGCAATTATAAATAGGGCTGCTATGAACATAGTAGAGCATGTATCCTTATTACATGGTGGGGAATCCTCTGGGTATATGCCCAGGAGTGGTATAGCAGGATCTTCTGGAAGTGAGGTGCCCAGTTTTCGGAGGAACCGCCAGACTGCTTTCCAGAGTGGTTGTACCAATTTTCAACCCCACCAGCAGTGGAGGAGTGTTCCTCTTTCTAAACATGGTAAAAGCCTAGGAACTCCAAAGCATGGGTAGTTAAGTCGCTTCTCCTTCTTTTATGTAGATCTTGGTTTCAGTACAGATTGTTTTCTTACCAA